>NW_022436976.1:24563327-24572840 GCF_009761245.1 Sapajus apella | reverse complement strand
AGTATATATTTATATATTATAATATATGTAATTAACATATATAATATATATTATATATTATATATATTATATATAATATATATAAATATATATATTATATTTATTATATAAATATATATATGTCCCACCCCCCCCAACCCTACTTCATCTTCTAGTTAGAAGTGGATGTGAACATTTCAGTTTCAAGCCAACACAACTGAAAACTCCCAAGATTAGAGAGGAATGGCAGATAGAATTCCATTTTCTCCTGACTTTGAGCCAAGTTAAAAGTCTGATTGGCCAAGTGAGTATTCTACAGTACCCATGCATGGTAGGCTCTGTGCGTACACTCACTGCAATCCTCAAGAGTCCTCTAAGTTTGGTGCTACATCCTTATTTTGCAGATGAGGAAACTGAAGTTTCAGAAGAGTAAATTTGTCCCATGGTAATTGAGGTAGCTGAGATTTGAACTAGTCAGTCTCCAGAACTTCTGGTTTTCCCAAATATTATCTGCATCCCCCGTTGTTTGTAGTAAAATGTTCCTGACCATTTTCTCTTTAAAAGAGTCTAAGATTGACTCACACTCCTATATCGGAATCAGAGACCTTGAAGTCAGTCCCAGTGCTCCCTGGCTCCAGTGGGACTGTGCTGAACTTGGATCTTCTGAAGATCTGCCCTGGTTTCCTGTTAGTTCATGTCTCTGTAAAACCAAGACTGAATTCATTCTCTCATCCTGCCTGGGAAGAAGACCGTTACTAATGACACTAGTCTGCATTTATGAGAACAGCTAGCCTCTGTCCAGAGAGCACATAGCAGAGCAGCTAAGATAACTCCTTTATTTTCAGATTTTAGTTGAAGCCGTATTCCATCCTTTAGAAGCATTCTGTGTGTTTCATTTTTGTTGTTGTTGGTTTCTTTTTTTCACAGTAATTCAATTTATCTAGCCTAGGTTTTTAACTGTAAAATAGTGAACATAGTGAGATATAAAATAAGTGTGTGTATACACGCACACACACACCTCCTATAGTTTTGAGTCTTAAATTCTGTCAGTGTACAAAAAGTGTTTAACACGTAATGAACACCTGACAAATGGTAGCTTTCATTGTTTGGTTAATAACTAAACTCTTACTTTCTGGATTACAAAGTATTTTCTCATTTAATCATAAGAGTTATCCGTTGGATGAGTTCATGTCCTTTGCAGGGACATGGATGAAACTAGAAACCATCATTCTCAGCAAACTTACACAAGAGCAGAAAACCAAACACCACATGTTCTCACTCATAAGTGGGTGTTGAACAATGAGAACACATGGACACAGGGAGGAAAACATCCCACACCGGTGCCTGGGGGGTGGAGGGCTAGGGGAGGGATAGTAGGGAGTGGGGGGATTGGGGAGGGATAGCATTAGAAGAAATACCAAATGTAGATGACAGGATGATGGATGCAGCAAACCACCGCCATGGCACGTGTATACCTGTGTAACAAGACTGCACGATCTGCACATGTACCCCAGAACTTAAAGTATAATAAATAAGTTAATTAAAATTTTTTTAAAAAAGAGCTATCCTTTGAAGTAGGCAAAGCTATTATTATTGTTATCCCCACTATATAGATTTAAAAACTGAGGTTTAAAGAAGGGAAGTGACTTTCCCAGAACCACATATCCAGAGATCAGTAGAGCCAGGACACAAACCCACTTCTGATTCCACACGTCCTATCAAGGAAGGACTTGCATGTGAGCCATTCAGCACAGGCTGCTCTGTGGTCAGAACCTACTTACCAAAAGCAGCCATCCGGCAAATTAGGAAGCCTCCACCTACACCCTGCAAGATCCTAACTCTGCAGGTTGTTCATTGAGCATCAGCCCTAAAGGTGCCCGAAAAGCCTGTTTAAATTGAGCATGGCTATCCTTCCCTTGCATAGGCAGCAGCCTAAGTGAACCATTTCTCCCCTTACGCTAAGTTGTGCCCCAGAAGGACCTTCCCAAGAGGAGACAATGTCTCTGAGAGCGGTAAGGACTGGCAGAAAGGAAATGCACCCCCAGAATCTAAAGGCAAAGGAGGTACCTAAATTGAGGTGGTGCCTGGTCACTTTTTTCTCGTATGTTCTCAGCTCCAGTAGCAGGTGTTGAATAGTAAGCAACACCTCGCAGAGATGAGTTACTCATGCAATCTGCTTCCCCTCCCTCCGTACTACTGTGGGCAGGAGTGAATCGTCCCAGCTTCCCCAGCTCCCACACCAACCTGTAAGTTCTTGACACATTCTCTTCACATACACTTGGCGGCTGACTCACTGACAGGCTATGAGACACTCTTAAAATAAATTTTTCAGTAAACAGAGCCTTTGTCTTTCAAGTTTTAATTTGGCAGCATGTTGTAGACATGCTTGGCCACAAAATTCACTTCTGGACAAAGTTTGAGCCATTAATTCTAGATAGTGGTCACCTTTTCTCTCAGTTCCTATTCTTCCTGTCACCTTTAAGCATATGTTTTGATTTTGATTTAGCCTTTTTGTTTGTTTGGGTTTTACTTTGCTCCACAAAGATTTAGGAAATCTTCTTAGTTGAAACAAATTGATGATGATTGTAATCATTAAGGTCTCTACCATAGTATCTGGAACACTATAGGTGCTCGGTAAATACTGCTTCCCTTCTTGATTCCTTTGTTTTTTAGCATTAAAATGAGAACAGTGGCAATTTAGAAGGGGAAAGTAAAGAAGAGATTTCACAGGAAATTTTATGGGGGAAGAAAGCAAAAGACTAAAAATCTGCTATCCATTAAATGAGCACTTGGAATTGTGGGAAAGGGAGGATGGAAAATGCCGGGGAAAGGGTTGGAAAAAGGAGCTGTGAGTTGACGGAGAGAACTGACAGGAACTAGATCAGAAGCTGACGACAGGCTTGCAGCGAAGTCAGAAAACCATAGTGCCAAGTGCAGAAATGCCATCAACATTTCTAGCTTTTAGATGGTCTTATGACAATGCTTCTGATCAGTGACATTCCAGGATACTAAAGGAAATGTACTGGGTACTCAGCAGGTTTCTCTGGGGGAACAGGAGGAAGAGTCATGATTTGAGGAGTCGGACAGACCTGTTCTCACATCCTGGCTGTGCCATTTATCTGAGTGGTCTTGGGTATCTTACCTTGTAAAACTCAGCGTTCTCATCTGCAAAATGAAGGCAATAGTAGTGTCTACCCAATAGGAAAAAAAAAAAAAAAAAACAATTAAGTGTGGTTTAAGCCAGTCAGGATTATTTTTCTCATGTAACCAGAAATCTGTGAGTGAGTGGTGGTTGGCATTGTTTCAGTGCTGCATGAGACCGGCAGGAACCCATGCCCTTCCAGCATTCTGCTCTGCCTTCCTTGGTATGCTGCCTTTTTAGCCTCATGCTTAGAGCCTCTGACTGCAGCTCCAAATAACATAGTCACATCATACCTTATTTTCCCTCCGATATCAGGGAAAAGGCCCTGCTATTCCTCCTCTGCGCCCCGCTAGCAAATTTCTATGTAGGTCTCATTGGCTAGACCTGGGTCACATTTTAATCTCTAGCTGCAAAGTTTGTTGAGAAAATCAGCAGAAGGTTATCTTGATTGGCTCAAATCATGACCCATCACCCAGGACCGGTCACATTTGCCTCTCTAAGCAAAATTGTCCCAAGGAAGAAGGGGCAATAGCTAGTGAACAGGAAGTTAACAGGATCTGCCATGTTCTTTTTTCCCACTCCCTGATAGGTTTCATGCACTTTTCAACTCCAGTAGTTGCACTTGACCGTCTTGTCTCTGAAATCTTGGCTTCTTACTCTGCCTTTCCTCTGCACACTCCCTATGTGTTTAGGAGACGTGTGTGCTGTGTGTGTGACTGTGCAGAGGGCATTTCTTTTCAGCCTCTTAGGTCCAGGATTTGGGCAGAAGTCCTGGCGTTTTGTGCAGACCAGCTCCCGTGGGGCTGGGTCACTGTGTTACTGGTTAAACATCGACTCTGAAAAAACCAAGTTGGAGGATATGTGCCTTTGTGATTGCAGGGGAGCTCTGTGAAACCGTGCCCCCCGGGTGCCCTCCCAGGTGCTTACCAAACAGGCAGCAATAGGTTCTGGGTTTCTCTTTTATGACTTGGAACCAGATGCTTCCTTTGCAAAAGAAATGAGCCTGGTTTTGCAGAGCTTAAGTCAACATGAGTTCAGAGAACAGGAAAATGAGTTGACCAGCCCTGCTGCCTGAACTCTGAGGAGAGAACGCAACACAGGTGGTGTTCTCACTGTCCATGAAGTCCTTGGCTTGTGAAAATCCCATGCCCAAGCAATTGGCCTTTCCGAGTATTTCTGCACTGTAAATAGTGACTGTTCACATGAGGAAGGGATTCAGCATTAGGAATCCTTTTGGACACAGGCTTTCTTGGGTCTTCTAATGAGTCTGAGGCCCTGAAAGTTCCACTGACACACACAGTTGCAAGGCCGGAGCTTGTTGTCTAATGTGAGATCCGTCGAAGATCTCATGCGAGGTCTCAGTGATTCTTCCTGTCCACTTGTCTCACACTCGCCTGCTTACCTTCCTGTTTGTTTAGTGAGGATTTAGGCAGATTCTTTGATCAGTGCCCTGTCTTTTGGGGATACAGCTTTTCACCTGATCTTAGCCAAGAGGCTGAGAAGCAATAGGATATAGCCTTTCAATGGAGTCTATTCATTGAATTACATTCCACAGCATACGCCTCCCCCAAAATATTTGCATGAGAATTTTTCTTAAGGCCTCACATTGCTTCCTTTACAGCAGACATGAAATAACTTAGCACTTGTAATTGGCTTTGCACTTTCCAAATGCTTTACACATTTAACTAATGAGTCACATGAGCTCGTGATAAGCCAGATCCCTTGTCTTGGAGCAGGGACACTAGGTTAGGACAGGCTGTCCTGGCCCTGTGTTCCTCACCCTCAGCACCCTCCTTCCCCAGAGCCTGAATGTGTTGGGATAATGGGGATGTCAACTGGGCACAGTTGTTCTCAGCACAAGGCAACCTCGGACCCTCTCAGTGCTGCCTTAATAGTGTGGGAAGACCCTTTGCTGCCCTCCAAGACTTGAATATTCTGCGTATCTCCTGCTGCCTTGACTAGTGAAGGGAAACAGAAGGCCAGCCCTCGTGACATATAGCTTCTGCCCCTCTCAGGCACAGTCCTCCTTCCACTGATCCCTGGCAGTGTGTCCCTGTGTATATGGGGAAGGAGTGGCACTGGGAAGATAGAAGAATAACACAGTAGGTCTAGTGAGGGAACTGACCATAGTAGGGACCTGTGCATCTTGGTACACAGAGCAACTTGGAGTCAAAATACCTGGATTCCTATCTCATCTCTCCCACCCACCAGCTACATAAATTGATCTTAGGGAGGAGAAAGAAGCCGGAATTTATTAAACACTTACTGTGTTCCTGGCACCATACTAAGCTGGAAGGGAGTCTAAAGAGATAATTGATCCAATCCCTGCCATACATAACTCACAGAAAGAAAAGCAAAAAAACTGAAATGTTTTGGCTGGGCACAGTGGCTCACACCTCTAATCCCAACACTTTGGAAGGTCGAGATGGGCAAATCATCTGAGGTCACGATTTCGAGACCAGCCTAGACAATATGATAAAACTCTGTCTCTACTAAAAATACAAAAATTAGCTGGGCATGGTGGCCAGCACCTGTAATCCCAGCTACTCAGGAAGCTGAGGCAGGAAAATAGCTTGAACCTGGGAGGCAGAGGTTGCGGTGAGCCGAGATTGTACCACTGCACTCCAGCCTGGGCGACACAGCAAGACCCCATCTCAAAAAAAAAAAAGAAAGAAAGAAAGAAAAAAGAAACTAAGATGTGATTGATGAAGTAATTGAAATAGGTATAATCCATACAGAAGAGTAGGTAACTAACTCTGGGGAGAACCATGGAGCTCATGGAAGATGTGCCGCAGGAGAAGACACATGAGTGGTTTTGAAGGAGACAGATATACTTGGTGGCGAGAACATTCCAGACCAGGCAGGAGGAACAGTGCATGTAAAGGAACAGCAGTGTGTGTCTGAAGAACTTGGTCCTGTTTGGTGTGTCTCAGTTTACAGTAGATGGCAGAAAATGTTGAGTAATGAGGCTGGGACATTAGACCAGGGTCTAGCCATGAATAAATACATACCTTTATTCAGGGGTAGTAAAGCACTTGGACTCTATTCTGTGGGAAATGGGAAGCAGGTGACGGGCACAGTGGGATCTCTGTATGTGAAGAACCCTCTGCCTTGCTTCGTTCAATCCTCGTGAGATACAGGATTTTACAGGGAGTAGTAGCATTAAGACCTATGATCATGAGGTAGCTTCCTCTTCTGGGCAGCATAATGTAGTGGAAAAAATATAAGCTTTGGAGGCAGGCAGACCTGAGTTTGATTGGTCTCAGGAAGTGACCTTGGAATAATTTTTAGCCTTTCTGACCCTCAGATGTCACATCTATAACATTATAAATGAACGCTTGCATTCCACTCAGAGTCGTGTAAAGACTCAGTCTGGTTAGGATGAAAAGCCTCCAGCACCCTGCCCGGACAATGGGTACTGCTGCTTTCAGCCCTCAGGAGTGAACCTCTGTGAGCACTGGAGGCAGGGTGCTACTCATTTATCTTTAGGACAAGGGGCCTGTGACCACGAAGAAGAAACAGTAATGGTAATATGACGAGCACCCCAGAGGTAATCTGGTAGCATTCTCCCTGAGCTGAATCTCTTCTTACCCCATCCTCCCATGTCTGTTTTCCATAAGTTGTGCCATTAATTCTCTCATTAGCCAGTGGAGTGATATTTATCTATTAAGATCATACTTAGCATACTCCCAAGGAGCAAGTTAAAGTTCCACTAACATCGGCAGTTTCTGGTTGTAAGGATAAATTCACAGAGGAATCCATACGGAGAGTTTCTATGTGTCTTATAATTTTGTATTAAAAAACGATTAAATTGTATGCTGGATGAGGGAGGGAAGGAAAAAAAATCCCAGTGCAAAAGCAAGTTCTGAACCTAGGAGCACAGTTTCTGAATGTTTATTTTGTCAGATACACAGCTGACATGATTAGTTCTAATGGGGTGGTGATCCTCATTGAATTGCAGATTGGTATGAGTGACTGAAATACCGCAGGGACTTAAATAAGTGGTGCATACGGTATTACTTAGGCTGCATCCTTTAGCCAAGGTGAAGGCTTCATTTTCTGTCTGTTCCTAACACACACACACACACACACACACACACACACACACACACCTGATACATAGGCATCCATCTAGTCCAGAAGCTCCACATTGAACATTAATTACCTATCTAAAGTAGGCCTTTACTTCCTTCCCTTTGCCCTGTGTTACCTGAGTGCACCCCCAAACTCCCACACTCTCCAGTGCAGATAATGGTGTATCAGATTAGTCTGCCTTGCTGCTGCGTCAAGACCCAGATCAATTTATTGACTCTGCCGGAGTGGCTGGTACAGTAATTGTTACAAGAGAAGAATAGAAAGTGAGAACGTGTACACATGAAAAATAAAAATGACGTTTTGTTCTCTCCTGCCCCCTCCCCCCCTTTTTTTGCCTCATAGATCTTTATGTGTTTACACAGCAGAGAGCACTTTACTTAAGTTAATCAGCTCCTTCTACATTATTAATTGTGACAGGGTGCCACATGACAGGATGAGTATTATGGGAAGCATCGATCTCACTCTGATGGTGCGGACCTGGGCAGGTTTGGTATTCCTCTCCGTATCTCTCTGCTTTGGGGTCCCATCAAATCACATTTCCCTGATTGACAACACAGAATGCCTCCAATCAATACCATTGATTTTGTGAAAAGGACAAGGAACATTTTTCAACTGGAGAGAGATGAATTGTGGTGATGGGAAAGAGAGCATCTCAGAAATCTTTCCGTTTAGAAACCTAAATTGGGAACTAAGGTATTATTGTCATCCCAAACACTAGCGTAATTTGTACCCCCTGAAAAATGATATGAGGAGAAACTTATTACAAGTGAAAAATAGACTTAGTGGAGGCCAGCGATGAACCTGAGGACATAATGGCTGTTTTTAAAAGGCCACCTGCTAATTCTTTGTGAGGAATTTTTGGTTAAGTGCACATCTTTGAAAGACATTTCATTAAAGTTCAACTTTCATGGCTTATACCTGTAGACCCTAACATAAATCCTGTGTGAACGGACAAAACTGAGTGGGTGTCATTTGTGACCTGGAAATAAAAGGTCAACCATTGAATTTATAGCTTTTTTAGTGAAAAGAACATAAAGATTCCTGCCAACTGGAGTCAATCCATATTTTAATGTTTCCTAGTTAAGATTATAAAATCAAGGGATTAGGATCGTGCTGCTCAGTGAAGGTCAAAACTTAAATGTGATGGGCTAAGTGTCATTCCCATGGGGCAGAAGTTAATATTTCAAAAACCATTTCTACCACTGGCAGTCAAGAAATGAATTGTCCGTGATCATTAAGCAAGGTAAGGGGAATCCCACTATCATTACTAAATTTAATGATGATTATTATACTAATCAACTGTATTATTAAATTACTCTGCTGTTCTGTAATGTCCCCAAACAGTAATAGTGAATTGATTGCTCCCAAATAATTCTCATATACAGTTGAGAACAAGTTGAGATGGAGGATCATGGATGAAGACCTCCTTTTGAGGAAAGAAGTTGTGGCTATTTTATGGACAACAGTGATACTGGACAGCATTCTTTTGAGAGCGAGTGGTATCACAGACCTGTTATTAAGCATAATTCATTAGTACCTGTTTTGTAATTACAAAAAAATGAACATGTATTTCTCTTTATTGCGGGTTTTTTCTCTTTCAGACTGTTGTATCTTCCTCCCCACTTTTTTTTTTTTTTTTTTTTTTGGAAAAAGAATGTCTATTTTGCCAGATTCCTTTTTCCACAAATTTCTTGAGCTCTGAATACCATCTACTTTAGATTTTTATGAAGAGGGAAGAAAGGCTATTTAAATGTCTTCATATGATGACTCAGACACATGTGCCCTACACCATTTTCAAATCCATTTTAAGATGCCAGTATTTTTCAAAGTTTTAGAAATACACAACACTGAAGCTGGTAATTTCCTTAAAGATTATCTACTCCAGACTCCCATCATTTTTTCAGACACAACTTTAAGAGTATTTTGGAATAAAGTGCATATCATTTTAATAAAGTAGCACCTCCAGATAAGAGGGCCAAAGCCTGGGGAGCTGAAACAACTTGCAAGGCCCCAAAGCTCCTCCGAGACAGAGCAGGACTGAGATGCAGGGACCTGACACGAGGGAGGGAGGGGACTAGTGGTTGTATTTGTGGCTTAGAAAATGGGTGCGTGGTTTCCATTTTACAAAGGTGTTTTATAAAAGCCCAATATCCATTAGACTGACTCAAATGCATTGGAATTCCAAGGAACAAATGCATGTAATTCAAAAGTTCACTGCAGGATTTACTTTCATAGACTGCCATGCAGCAGTGTGTGTGTGTGTGTGTGTGTGTGTGTGTGTGTGTGTGTGTGTGTGT
>NW_022436976.1:24288410-24563317 GCF_009761245.1 Sapajus apella | reverse complement strand
TGTGTGTGTGTGTGTGTGTGTGTGTGTGTGTGTGTGTGTGTGTGTGTAGCCTGTGCTTCTGTCTATGCTCCTGGGCAGCTTTTTGTTGCATATTTTTCTATCTTCTATTCTTCACAGTGCAGACAAAGGTCAAAATTCCCATCCACCTTCACAGGCAAAACACTTTAAAGTTGCCTCTACGTGCGGCAGGTCATGGGGAGGACCTTTGATTTAAAGTTCAGCATTTACATTTGTAATTTTGACTGATTTCTGTGCTACCATTAATTAGATTGAAATTATTTAATTAGAATAAAACTAAAATTGATCATTAGGATTAATTTAACCTGATAGGCTTTGTGTGCCTTTCTAGACAAATATTATGAAATAGAGTGATAATGAAGCAGTGAGAGGTATAATTTCACATCTTATAATGATTTTAGTATCTACCACTTGTTCGTTCTGATATCTGGATAGTGCCGAATGTTGCTCTTTGTTACATCATTACTACTTAGCTACGGCTTCACTGTATCTCTTATATGACCTCTTCCCAAATGTTTTTCTCCTGTCTTGAAGTCTAAAGATGTAGCAAAATCCCTTCACACCACCCCCCTATTCACATCATTGTTCCCTTTCCCCCACCCCCACTGTCTTCCAGGAAGGCAGTTTGCTTGGCTGGTCCCTTGGGCCTTGCATCGCAGTGACCTTTGTAAGCCAAGAACTGCTGGATGGAACTCCTTATGGAATTCGCTAATGCTCCTCAGCCCCGGGGTCAATAGTGTCAACTCTGGACTGTCCCTCGCACCCCTTCCTGGCTGCTTGCTTTGAGTTGGAAGCAGGCACGGAATGAAGCCCCGATGAGGGATGCCACGTGCTGAGTAGGTAACTCTAAGGGAGTACAGGAGAGGAGCGTTGCTCCTCCCGGTGCCAGATTCGCTTCCAGGAACTCGTTTCCCCTCTTCATACCTCTTCCATACAGCTTGATCAAGCAAGCACGCTTCCAAGGTTCGTGCCCTCTGTTTCTTAAAGAAAGTTATAGATGGATGAGACTACTATTTTACCCAAAGAATCAGCATAAATGAAATGACATTAGATCTGAATCTACCTACCCACACATGAACAAGTATAAAGCACTTTGAACTATCAACTATTACATCAACTATCAAATTGTCTTCAAAACCATTAGGATCCACATGGATAAATTAAATCCTCAGGAAAATCTGCAAACCATTTTAAGTTTCAAATTTCTCCCATTCACCATTTTGTCAGAGTTGCTTTAAAGAAAAAAAGTAACATTAGCAGTTATGTTTAATAGGCTTCCTATAGCAGCTCTTATTGGCAGGGATCCAAAGGACAGTGGAAAATGAACCAAAGTCTGATAGATATGTATGAAAAAGAAAGAATTAAAAATACACAAAAGAAAAAACACATGATTTTCAGTCATTTGGAGTTGACTGACCAATGAGGAATTATCTCTTATGCAAATTATCTTCTTTCTGGAAATCAGCCCATCAGTCCTGGCTAAAGGCTGAGAAACTCTTAGAGTTGTAAGCCCCAATTCCACCCAATCACTGTAACTAAACTGCTGCTCCCAAAGAAACCAGTTTTACCATTTGTTTCTGCAGAACATCATCTAAGTGGATTCCGCTTTCATTCATGTCCTTATCCAGTAGAGGAAATTTCTGATTTTTGCAGCAGAGGGTTTTATTTAGAAGCGTATTCACATTTAATTTGGTTTTAGAAAACCCTTAATGTTTTTTAGCATAGAACTAGGTTGAGTTCAGGGGATTGAGGAAATAGACCAAAAGCTTTGCGTATAGCTAGCATACTCAAGCTGTTATTGAACTTATCCAAGAAAAGTGACAGTTCATTATTACACTAGGTCAACAAAAGACCATGATCTAGCACATGAACATGAGGTTTCTGCCTTCCCCAAGACAGAGAGGAGTCCCCTTCCCCCACCTCAGCAACTCCAAAAATAAAAAGGCATCAGCTCTGCCCTCCTAAGAACTGTAATTCCAGTCCTGTTAGGAGACAATACGTATATCAGTTCATTTCATCCTCACAAGCACTATGCTAGCAAGGTGGTCTGCATCCCTTCTTAGCAGAGGTGCGAACCGAGATCCAGATTCATCACATATGCCTAGCCCCTCTACCCCCATCCATGCAATTGCTTCTCTGAACTGCCCTACAGCAGTCCTTACTCTTGAACTATCTGACTCATCACATGTCACTCTGCAGGGATACAGCTGCTGAATCTGGGTACCAGGAATGCCACAACCTGCAGTTTTGCTGGGTGTGCTCACCTATCAGGAAAGCACTGCTCCAGTATGAAAAGATGCTAAAAGTAACTCTTGAGCATAGCCATGAGGTTACAGCTACTGTTAGTTTCATTGATTTATTCCTGCTGTACCCACTTTCTTGCTATTATAGATAAACTCTAATTCAGAGAGAAGTAGCGAAGCGGAGTCCTGGTCCTCCTCCTTCTGTGCCCTTTCCATTTCTGCCCATGAAGATGATGGCTGCTTTCTCTGAACTCCTGAGCCCTTGCTTAGCAACAAGATTGAGTCTTAACTTCAGTAAGCCAGGAAATCAGCTCTTTCCAGATTGGTTCCCTGTGGGCATCTGAGAACCCCCTCAACTCTTCCTGCTTCTAAGTGAAAAATAGCCATTTCTTCCTCTCTGATGCACCTTTATTGGCTGGAAAATCCCTGAGATCTTTTTGACCTCAAAAACTAGGATCTCTTATGGGCTGGGTACATTTCTCTTCATAACTTAATCTTCAAGGCAGAAAAACAGTTTAAGCAAACCCTAGTTTTAATATTTGAAGAGAATCAATGTGCATTGACCATTTCCACAGAAAGCTAAAAATCATCACACAGAAATTGTAAGTCATGGCCGTGAAATTCTAGAATCTACATCTAGAAGCCATTACTCACCTTTCAACTGTAAGTTTAACTCAAATGCCTTTTGCCTTTTAGGGAAAACCAAGAAGCCACAGTCCTCCTGGCCCCTGCCCTGCCTTTCTCTCTGTCTTTCCTTGCCTCTGGAGTAGACCTGAGGAAATTTTTAATACTAACGAGAACTTGGTGCCGCCTAGCCCCTGAGTCTGAAATGCCTGAGAAAGCAGTCCAGATTCCAACTGTAAAACATTCCTTCACCAAGCCTTGGAAACTAGCATACAGAGGCTGGTGGAGTTCAGAGGGAGCACATGTAAATGAGGCTCCGTTATAAACTCCTGAGGAGTGTTTTATTTAGTTTAAACGTGAACTTGAACTTGTAAACGTGTTCCTGGAGAACAATACAGAAAGGCTGATGCAGTAGAACAGGAAGTCATATTTTAGCTCAGACATTTGACTCCTTAAAAGAAGGAAAAAAATCTTAAAGTATTTTTTCATTGAACCTTCTTCTAGAATAGCACAAATTGTCATATCTGTGAGATTTTTGGGATTACAGAGTTAGAATGGAAGTATATATGTCTCATTTGAACTTACCACCATTCTTGCAAAATAAACAATAGAATTTCCTATCCATATGGTGATTTAGCAAGAGAAGAGGATATTTAAAGAGCCTGTCAACATATAACAGTCATGCCATCTGTAATTGATTTTATTAATTGATAATAAAGCAGCAGTAGAGGTGTGGGACCATTTCAAACTAGCAGTGTGTGTGTGTGTGTGTGTGTGTGTGTGTGTGTGTGTGTGTGTGTGTGTATGTGCTCAGAGTTTGTTCCCAAATCTCATTTACTGGTAGAACACTGCAAAGTGGAATTTATCCGAAAGCAAAGTGAGAATGATTTTGTATGCATGCTCAATTTTATAAAACACATTCTTGAATCAGTCTTCAATAATCTTTGCTTGTGAGATCGCCTCCATCTCAGAAGTCACTAGTAAAAAGGTAAAAAATAAATTACATCATCTGTGTTAGAATGATATTACCTCTCTCCGGGAAGCATAGATCCCTGACAGGGCAGTCAAGTAGCTCTGCCAATCACATATGCTGTGTGCACGTCCAGGTTGTTGGTAAGGCCCATCACGTAGACTGGCAGTGCTGTAGGATCTTCACCTTGCACAAATCCCAACCGCAGCCCCATCAAGAAGCCTCCCCTTCACATCCCCCTAGAAATATTTGGGAGGAATCTAATTGTTTGTAGCAATGAATGTTGCTTAGTTGTAAATTTAATCTACAAATTTAGAAGGAAATAAATCTGAACATAAAAAGCATTTGCTGTTTCAGCATTAAAAAAAAAAAAATACTGTCATTTGAAACTGCAGACTCTCCCATGCGGGTTTGTTTTGCAAGTCACGTCTTAAACAAAGACAAGTTTTGTTGCCATAAAACCTTAAATCCTACCACATCCTCAGAAGGAGGAGAAAAGTATTGTTCACTGGTTCCGGGTTTGGGCTTTAGGATAACACAGAGCTGTGACTGCACACAGGGAAATTGTTTGGTTTTTGTCCAGGGTTGTTGGTTCAGATGAAACCCCGACACACACATACACCTCCCATCTAGATCATATCAGTGCCTCACGTAATTGTGCACCTGACCTTTTAGGCCAGTATCTGAAAGTTGTTTTGTGTTTTTAACTTTATTTTTTCCCTCAAATGCTGTGATAACTAGTCTACTGAGGCCTGTTTTGCAGGAAAGTTCAAGTTGGACCCCTGACCCCCTATAGACTAGGATTTAGATCTCTGACTCCATGATCTGCCTTTTTCCACGGCCAAGCTCTTTCTGACCTCAGTGAGAGATAGGAAGTTTTACCTTTGCCAATATTCTCTTCTTCCCTGGGAATGAGAAAAAAAAATGATTCCTGGCACCAGTAATATCTAAAAGCAGGTGTTCCTAGAAGGAAGGTAAAGAAAGGCATCGCAACAGGATCTTGTAGTATCCTCAGAGAGGTCTGGGGAGGTTCAGGTCCCTGAGCAAGCCAGTGACTGAGCTGGGACGTGAACCACGCCACCAGACCCACAGTCCAGTGCTCAGTAACATCTCACTGTCCTCTCACTTTTTCTCATGAATCTGAAAATGAAGATGCCACACTTCCCTTTGCGTTCTCTCCAAATTCTGCCTGTGTGCCTTGTTTCTTTGGTTTACAACAGAAGCCTTCGAGGTGATGATTTGCAGCTCAAGGCCTTCTTCATTTCCTACTTGATCCTTAGGGACTATTGGTCTGCACGGCCTGGCAGAGAGTAAGGGTCTGTGCCAGGCATGGTGGCTCAAGCCTGTAATCCCAGTGCTTTGGGAGGCCGAGGCAGGCAGATAACGAGGTCAGGAGATTGAGACCATCCTGGCTAACATGGTAAAACCCCGTCTCTACTAAAAATACAAAAAAAATTAGTGGAGTGTGGTGACACACACCTGTAGTCCCAGCTACTTCGGA
Source organism: Sapajus apella (assembly GCF_009761245.1). Taxonomy (NCBI): domain Eukaryota; kingdom Metazoa; phylum Chordata; class Mammalia; order Primates; family Cebidae; genus Sapajus; species Sapajus apella. Next base: position 24,557,961 of record NW_022436976.1, on the reverse strand, counting down.
GGCTGAGGCAAGAGAATCACTTGAATCCAGGAGGCAGAGGTTGCGGTGAGCTGAGATCGTGCCACTGCACTCCAGCCTGGACGACAGAGTGAGACTAAAAAAAAAAAAAAAAAAAAGAGTAGGGGTCTGTCATGATTCCTGCACAGGCATTAAACACAGGTGAAGAGGGAGGGAAACACTAACTTGAGGGATGGGAGAAGATAGAGAACGGAACTAGGAAGATGAGGAACAGTAGACAGGGGAGAATTAAAGAAGTAAGAAGCAGACCCATGCCAGGGCTTGAGTGTGGAAGTGCCCGCTGGGGTGGAGAAGTCCAAAGGTGCCAGATGCTATCCAGTATCTGAAGGGCTTCTTGGCTGGAAAGGTTAGTTTGGGAATTCATTTCTGGTGAAGGGCTAGATCTTCTGGCATTCGATTACAGGGTGTATTTGAAATAACTGGACTTTTTACTTCAATGTTATTTTCTCTCTTACCGGACTTTATCCACCTGCACAATTCACACTGAGATCTCCGCGATCGATTGGCTCTCAACCTGAGTCATGTTTGGGAAGAGCAGGAGCGAGGAAGCTTGCAGTGGAATGATTATTACAATGTGGCCACGCTCTGCTGAGCTCCAGCCTCCACTCCCACGCCTCTCTTTTTAAACAAGAAAGGTTACCTCCCTGGGCCACCATTGGGCCAACCCCAAGTGTGACTGTCTGCACTTGTTAGACAACAGGCATTTAATTAAAATTGGAATCCGATGTGTAGAAAACATACATTTTTTCATTTCATAGCTCCCTAGGAAGTCATATTCCCTTCCTTCCCCCCACTCGATTCTCCCCCTGCCAAAAAAAAAATTTTTTTTTTAATTTCTAGGGAAAAGATTATTTTAATGTGAAAATCAAAAGTTACCAAGAGCTAGGCTGCTTCTTTATTTCTGCCTTTGGGGGAGACATTAGCCAATCATAAAGCCTGTGTCGTGTCTTCAGACCAAGAGCCAGCTTTTTTATGGCTAACTTCCCATATGGAAAAGGGTTTGTCCCATTTTGGGGCATTAAAATACAGCCTTTAATGAATCTGTAACTTAAATCTTTTACCTCGCTCTTATGCAATAGAAAGTGTGGCCTGTCTGCTGATATTTGTTGGACTTTGTGGAATCAATAAATACAAAGAAACAGCTGATAAACAGGAGGCCCGAGATGAGAAATAAAGCCGCGAACCCCCCTCGTCACTGCATTTTCCGCAACAGAGCCATCCACTGCACTGTCTGGGTTCCACCCAGAAAATCCGGCAGTGCCATCATGACCAAATAGATAGGAACTCGGGACAATTTCATTGGGTCATTGTCCCCTTAATCTCCACGCTGCACCTCAGATCTCAAGCAGCTTCCGTGGCGCGGGCTCAATTTAATGGATAGAATCTATTTTTCATGAAAAAGCAGGAAATAAGCTGTCTCTTTCATAAAAAGATTTACAAAATGTAATCATTGTTGAAATATTCCCTTTGAACTGCCGTGTCCACGGGGGTCTCCGGCTCCCAGAGTCGTGCTTCATTAGAACCCCGTCATAAGCGGCTCCAGAAGGGCAGGTACGCTGGTGGTGCCCGGCTTTGATGTCTTGAATGAATGAAAGAAAAGCACAATAAAAAAGAGCTGTTGATCAAGCATAAAATACTCTTTAAGCTGACAGAATAGCAGCGTTAACACACCCTAAGCTGCTTTTAGTTTTTCCCTTTTTTCCTCACATTTTCCTGTGCTTTGTGTACAGTGGGGGTTTGTATTTTATAAGAAGTCTCTGATCTATGTAGTATGCCATTCGCTAACAAAAACCAAAATAGGATTGTTTCTGTCCCACTTGGTTGCCTGACTACTCCCTCCCTTCCTCCCCTTTCCCCCTCACCCCCAACCTCCAAGGCGTGCAGTTTAGCCTTGCAAGGGAAGGGCCCAAATGCCTTTCATAAACTTGAGCCAATTCCTTTCGTGCTGTTGGTTTCCCCGCTCTGATTTTAATATCGCAATTAAAGACAGATTTTTATTTTCTTAACAACTTTCTCTTGCAACTGGAGAAACGGAATTGACACAGCTGCTACTTTTAACTAAGAAATTGTATCATTAAATAAGAGAAAGCCGCCTTGTAGAGCAATTTACTTTCCCCAGGGACTTTTGGTCTCACGTGGACCTTGAGGACCCAGAAACTTTTCACAATGAGAGAACCCAGCTACCCTGGCCTTCTGATTTTCTGTAGTGGCCCCTAGCCAGGCATTTAATCGCCACAAAAACTGATAAAGTTGTGGAGTCTAACACTGAGACCTAGTGATGCTAACTTGCCTAAGAAGATCTAACCCGTCTGTAAGGGCGCCAGGATTTTTGTCATTCGGATCCCAGAATCCTGGCTCTTACGGTGGTGCACGCAGCTCTCTAGTAAGATTTCAGAGCAAATGCCGGTGGGTTACAGTGCCGTTTTTAATCCAGCAGTCTTTGATTTCATGAGGCAAAAGGTTACTTGATGAAAAATGGAAAGGGAGACCAAAAGAAAAATGTACTTGGTGGCAAGAGAGACACTAGGGCGAGCTGAAATCTTGTGAAAGATTCCGACTTTGGACGAACAGTCAGAATAATTGGATTGTGTATGCATTCTCAAGGTTTGGAGGTACTGGATGGCTTATTGGGTAAAAAGATTAGTGTTTTCCCGTCTTGAGGTTTGAACCAAAACGGAGGTCTTGGCTGGGAGCAGCAGAGTCATTCTCCAGGGATCGGTGGTTTGGACAACTCCTCTGAGCTTGTAGTAAGCAGGCAGCAGTCCATGTTACAAAACTATTGCACATGCTACTGACGCAGTTGGCTGCAGTTGGCCCCGCTGCAGCAGCTCTCCCATCGGAACTGCCTGGAGTGGCTTGTGGAGACTTGTGTCCCTCGAGGGAGAGTGTCTGTCATTTGGGGAGACGTGGTCATGTGGCTCGAGCATGCTCGAAGTCATCCATCTGGATACCTTGCTTTACCCCCCTTGGGGTGAGTGACACCAGGCTTTGGGAACCTCGGATACAGCTTGTTCTTCCTTCCTTCCTTCCTTTATTTAACAGTGTTTATCATATGCCTACCCTGGCATCCCTTGGATACTCAGCTTGCCTGAGATGAAAACAGGTAATTAAAGTTTAGCAACTGTGACAGAGAAGAATCCTGAGGGTAAAGGCCCCGAGAAAGACCCCTCTGAAAGAGGGACATCTAATCTTAGAACCTAAGGACTAGCAAGCATGAGCAAAGCCAAGGAGAGCCTGTGCCCAGGCCTGGCAGGGAGAAAGCATTTGGCTTTGGGGGATCTGGAAGAAGTTTAAGGCGACATAAGTGTTGAGGACAAGTGGTAAAAAGATAAGGCCACGAAGGTGCCTGGAGCCAATCACAGCCCATTACTGTTTTAATAGTTTTCTGTACCATAAACAAGCCTTGGTTTGGAGTTATTAAAAGCAGGCTTTCTTTAATTAAGAAAATAAAATCAGACAAGAAAAATGATTCCAGAGCTCAAAGGCTGGCAGTACCAGTGACTAACACCTGTGTATGGCATGACACCCTTTCCAAAAGAAACCAGTATAAATCACTACTGCCTCTCTCCAATATGAGATGGTCCTCGTAAGACCCTGAGGTCCCCAGGACAGGGACTGGCTTGCTTGAAGTCACACAGCTGGTCAGTGGAAAAAGTGACTCTCAATCCTCAGTCCTTTGGACACTGGATACTCGGCATCGTTCATCTCCAGAAATTTATAAAAATCCTTTTGGGAGAAAAGCAGGCTGTCTGGTATCATGAAGGGTCTAAAATCTATCCCCTTCTTCCTGATAGACAAGAATGTTCCTAAGGGCAGGGACTGTATTTATTTTACTCATTATATCCCCAGAGCCTGCATCCATAGCCTACATCCTAGCACATAGAAGGGCCTTAGTGCTTATTGAATGAGTGAATAAATGCTCCCAAATGGTGTCTGCGAATGTGAGAAACCAGAAGTCCGCTCTGAAGCCCCATCCACTTCCCTCACATTGAGATGGGGAGACGGGGCTACCGGGCTTTGGGCTGATTTGCCAAGGACAGCTCATTTGAGCTAAAGGGTGGGCTTTAGTCCATCCTCGCAAGTTCAGGAAGCCAAAAATGACCAACGGGAGTAGTGTGACCCAGCAAAGCTAGCCCCTCCTCAGGAGACAGTGCGCAGCAGTGACAGCCAACTCCTGTAGTCTTGACCTTGCCCCGTGGGTTGGCCGAGTCTTCTTGGGGGACCGATGAGGAGCTGGGCCTGCAGGGTGCAGGGAAGCGGCCCCGTGTTTGTGTGTTTCCATTTGATGCGTGTGAATGTCCTCAAATGACCCACCTTGCCTGCAGAAGAAAGCCAAGTGTCACACCCAGTTCTGCATTCCACATTAACAGCCCCCTTCCGCAGTGTTACACTTTGCCCTTGAGGCCTTTTGTTTAAGTTTTTAATCTGAAAAACAGATTGCGCTGCGTCACAGTCCACTCTGCCCTCTCTGCTCCTGCCACCCCAGCACTCTCTGTTCCTTTTGGGGGTTAAAGTAAAATATGCAATATGAAAAATGTCTCTCAGATTTTTTCTTTTCCCTCTAGAATGTGCTTCCTGCCCTCTTAGTAAAAAGAGGATGTAAAAAGCCTTTAAAAAAGTTGCTGCACACTTTAGAGCATCTGTTGTTAACTCGGGGGTTGCGGCTGTGGCCTTCCTCAGCTGCGTCTTCAGCAGCCCCCTGTCCATATTTTGGAAGACGGCCCCTGTGTTCTGATGGTTCTCCGTGAGGCATAAGAAACGGAAGAGATTGGCACCGTCAGAGGCACCTTCTGCCATTTCAGGCTTCCTGTTTAGGATGCAGTCAGATAGATATTGTTTATGGTTCATAAAACCCGACTACTGTGAGTATTCCAGAATCCCAGCGGAATGGGATTCGAACTTTCATGGAGCTGTAAATTAACGGGCGGCAAGTGTGATAAAACTCCTTAGAGAACTGTGAGGGGAAAAAAGTCGCGCTGCAATGGTTAAATGAAATTTTATAAGCACATTCAGTGTGGAGCTGTTTTGCATTACATGAGTTGAATACCTTAGAGACGCCACATCTGCAGGCACTTTATTAAATCCTTAGTCAGCACTTTTCCAACCTGATGAGATTACTTCTTCATTTGACTGGAGAAAAGGAAAGCTGAGCTCTTGTCCTGGACTGCAGATTTCTTTTGATGTTTCACCTTGAACACTGAAAGAGGACAATCACCCACCTTCCCTCCCCACTCCCGCTCAGCACATCCCAAACGTAGACATTGTGAATGTTACCGACTAATTTTCCGTAACTGGAACCTTGGTGGGAGTGTGGATTTATGGACCTCCACAACAACTATAGCTGAAAGTTCCCGAGGAGAAAATAGATCAAAGCTCTGCATTTACTTCCTTAATGTAAATGTATCAAGATAACATCATCCTATATTGTATTGTAATAATGCCACTCACTACACAGAGGGAGGGAGAGTCCTTTGTAGTCCATTTGGATACAGTAGGGTAGATTAAGGAGCTATAAAGTACGAAGGCAGAAACCATATGAAACCTAGGCTTATGTCAGTCGATGTCTGACGATGGTTTTTTGACTCTCCATAAATGGATTTTGTTTAATGTGTCAACATATTCTCAGTGATTTGCTACTCAACCCCAACAATCAAATAATCTCAGATCTCTTTTATGTTTTTCCTATACGACCCAAAAAGAAAATATGCAGAGTCATTCCTCAGTGAATGTTCTAAAACTTGTACTACTTGCATAATAGAAATTATAAGAAACTATCACAAGAGAAAAGTAGGCTTTTACAAACATTATATTGTCCATCTGGTGTTACTAGCAGCTCACGGAAGTTTGTAGAAATTGATTGGCTTACACATGTGTGACTATCACACTCATTCCAGGGGAATTATGAGTGTCTTTAACTACAAACTGATTAGGAGAAAATTCAGGGAGATGTATGAATTATTATTATTGTTATTGTTAGAACTGCCTATCTGCCATCTCTGCAAATAAATGATTTAATCAGAGACTTAAAAAAAAAAAAATTCCCTGTGTGGGTTCCCTAACCAACTTCCTAGTCTGGAAACCCTTGGTCAAGTAGCTGGGTTAATTGTCATGAAGATTAGTGTGATGTTGAAATAAGTACTAATGGTCAAATTATAGGAGTGAACAAGTTTAAGAATAGGTTTTGGTTTGGGCCTGAAAGGGTTAATTAAGGTTTTTTCACGGGTTATTAAAGACCCCCAACCTCTGCCTTCAGGAGTCATATTGACACCCCACCACAGGGCAGCTCAGCCCCTCTATTGACATGTTGCTGGTCAGAGCACAATAGCCTTCTGTGTCTGCAAATCATTGCTAAAATCATCTCAAGGAAAAAAAAAAAGTTTGAAAGCTTTAACGTTAGACAAAAGCCCAAGAGTTGCAGTGCGCAGCTCAAAAACCCAGAGTCAGCAACTTCTATTGATTAAAAACTAACCTTTAAAGTAACTCTGAGAGTGTGTGGTTAGCATTTAAATTTAAACATGTCATGAGTTGATTTGTGTTACTGAATACCAACTCAGAAGGAGTAACATTCACATCGCATTTTTTTTTTCTAATTCCCTTAAGCAGCTAAAGTATTTCATGAAATGTCAATAGGGCAAAAAGAAAAAGAGGAGGGGGGCCGATGCCGGGCCTTGTAGTTTTCTTTCCCATGCAAATATCCACCCCCCAAAAGAAAAGTGTGGAGAGTGAAACACAATAATTAGTCCTTTGTCTAACTTTCCCAAGTGCCAGAGAAAGACAGATTAATTAAATATACAACAGTGTTGGTTTTTGGAGTGGGGGTCCTGCTTGCTGTGTAGGTCATAAATTAGGCAGAATAAATACTTCAATGTGTTTGCAGTGGGCTTGCTACGTCAGAACCACTGGAAGGTTGGTGGGAGGAGAGCAGAGGGTTTCTTGCTAATGATAGTCACGTCTGGGTCTGTCTGGTTGCTCTTAGCAACCAGACATGATGTAACACCAGGATGAACTTGAACTTGGGGGACTTGAAAAGAGAACAATAGACCAGAGCAATCAATAAAGCCTATTTCAGTGAAGGATTACAGAGCTGCTCTGGGGTAACCTTGTCGGCAAGGCACATACTGAATAGTAAGATGTGTGAAGAAACTTTTTTTTTTTTTTTTTTTTTTTGCTTTGCTTTTTAAGAGAAGTGCAGAGGCGCTGCAGATTTTTGTAGTGCCCCGAGGTCTCGTCCAGAAACTGTGGTGTGGAAAACTGCTCCCCCTGCTGACTCACTGGGTCCCAGGCCTTTGCTTCAAGAACTACCTTAGTGTCAGATTGAAGAAGTCTGGAATTTCACAACCGCCTTAGAAAGTGTGAAAACAGAAATAGTACGCATTATCCCCTGCACCCAAAGTTTGAGCCTGTTTTGTTGAAGAGAGGAAGCGCCTCTAGCGCGGATCAGAGTCAGCTGTTAGGTAAAGGCCTACTAGAAACACAGTTTGGGGCTCGCCTTCTCCCTCCTTTCTCTCCCCCTCTTCTTTCTTTAGTCCAGTTAGATTTAGGCCGTGTGTATTTGCCAGGCTGATTTCCTTTCAGGACACAAGAGGCTTTATTGTGTTCCTCAAAGCATGTGGTCAAAGAATAACATCTAAAAGTCTACAGGATGAGTAGTTTTTCGGTTTGGGCTTAAGTTTTTTTAAACTCTTCTGGAAATCAAAGGTGGCTTGTGTGACTAGGAAATCTTATACCAAACTCCATGTAGCTATCATTTAGCCATTCATCCCTGGGGACCAAATGAGTCCTTACTTTACCTAATTGAATCTCTTCCACAGGGATGGTCCTTCACCTGCCTAAAGCAACCCAATTAGAACCCTTTCTGATACTGTCAGCTTAGAGAATTCAGAAGCATGGGCTTTTGCAAAGCTTTGGTAATTTTCCTGTAAATAATGATAAATGTAGTGAATTTGTCAGGGTATCTCTAGAGAAAAGTCGGCAATAGCCGCATACTTTTTTATTTCACTGGAGAAACTAACTCTGATGTTAGTCCATAATTGTTCACTCTGTCTAGCTAACAGAAAAAGAAATGCCAGCAAGATAAAGTGATAGATGACCAGACAGTTGCTCAAAGCTAATCACCTAAGCATTCACAAAAGGAAAAGATAACCAGTCACTGGGCCCAGCAGGCTGTGTAGAAGGCTCTAAATAAATGCTGCATGAATGCAAGCATGAATGAGAGAGGTATGCCGTGGCCTCATTTTTCCTTTGGACAGCGGGGTACTTAAGAGAGTAAAATCTTGATCCTACTTAGTTACTATGTTTCATTTTGGAAAATATGATTTTAGAAACATTAGGCTGAAAGGAGCATCTTCCCTCATAAAATCTTGCATAGATAAGGAAAGAAAAATGCTGTGACTTGCTGAGAATCACCCAGGAAGACTGCTACAGCTCTTCTTCCACTTTACCTCCAGTCATTCTTGTATCGGTATTGACCATCTGTGCCTGTTAGGAGAGTGTCACAATCATGTCTTCAGTGCCTGCACCTCATTTGAAAGGAGATGTTGAAAATCATCAGAGTAGCCATTCATTGCCACATGAAACCTCTCCCTTTACCCATTCTCCATTCATTCAGCCCTTCTTCATTAAGAACATTCTGTATTCCAGGCACTGGGCTAGGCACTGAGGATTGAATGATAAACAAGATGGTCAAGTTTCCTGCCCTCTTATGACTGCCCCCATCAGATAACAAAACCCTTATTTGTATGTCAAGTGAACAGAAATACCTCATTTTGTAAGACACACTTGAACGTTGGAAAACCTGAACGAAGACAATGAAGTATAATTTCAGAGGAGTGAGATCAGTTTCAGTGTCACAGGATTTACTCTTGTCTGCCATTCCTTTTACTCTTCCCAGCGAACCCCTCCCACATCCCTAACGTACATCGTGATTTCATGGTTGAAAAGGCAACTTCTAAAACACGCTGTTTTACAGATTGTGCTTCTAACTGCACTTCTCCTTCTGTCTTCCAGTCCTGGTACCTGGGATAAAAGTTGCAGCGTCCCACCATCCACCAGACAGACCACCTGACCCCTTCTCAACTCTGTAACACGGACGCAACCTCAACCCAGCGCAGTTCCATCCTCACTGTCAGTGGAAGGGGAGAAAAACCGATTCAAATCAACTTGTACATGGAAACAGCAAGCATTATGGTCAAACAGCAAAGGCCATAACCTTTTGGGATTTTTTTTTTTTAAATACTTTAGGGACTGTTGTAATTTCTCATATGGTGCTGGAAATGGTTGGGCTTTGTAACATTTGAAGTGTTTCCATGGTAGCGTGAGCATTAGGTGATGTGGCTAGCAGAGGACTACCCTTGCTCACTGACTTCCTGTTGTAACACACTTTCCTTACGGAGCCTGGCTGTTTCACAGTATTTCATGAATTTACCCACACAGGTGTGACCCTCCTTGAGCATCGAGGAGGCACATGGAGAACTAAATCTTTTGTAGTAGCTGAGATCTGCAATATATAACTTACGGGACAGTCAAAGGGCAATGTTTTTCTGTAACATATTGGAAAAAGAAAATGCAGTTCTTTTCCTTTTTTATTTGTTCTTTTAGTTTGTTTTGGTTCAGCAGTCAGCAGTTAAGTATGTAACATGGCCCGCAAGGACAATGAATCCACTTACATTGCAGAACAATTCCGAAAATGGCAAACTACTACTACTACTGTTCAGTTTTTTAAAAGTTTTGAAATGCTGCACTTACATTTAAAAAAAAAACAACAACATTTTTTCAACAATTTCAACAATGACACAAAAATTCACGTGGAAATGGGGAAGATGGTCTGTTTTGACAGAAACTGACAGGAATCAATCAAAACAATCGAATTTTGAATTGAGTAAAGTGCAATTTCATTGGATAGCTAAATATCTTTGTAAGATAGAGATTGTTGAAAATTCTATTTTTGTTTTTCAAGTCCTTTCACCCCAGGACTCTAAATTATTGGGGTAAAAAACAGCCTTGCAAGAAAAAGGGGAGCTATTTTTGCTTTTTATGTTTTTTATTGTTAAACTTGTATCCCTTTAAAAAAAACTGAAGGAAATTTAAAAAAAAAAACAAAAAAACAAATCTAATGGTGCTTTTACCACAATATGTTAACTACATTAAATGCTAATTATTTTCTGTTATCAAAGCACATGACTAAAATGAAATCATGGTATCTGTTAATTTTATAAGCTAGAAGTCACTATAATGGATTATGCCAATTCTAAAAATTTTTACACGTATCTGGCATCATAGGATTGATCAGTTACCAGACACCTCATTGTACCAGAGATTGTCCAGAAGTTTTAAAGACCTTTGCGTCCCTGAACTGGGCTACGGGAAATAATAATAGTAGTAATAATAATGATGATGAAACCAATACTGACACAAATGCTGGTGCCCATTCAGATCAAGGGTACTTGTTAGGGAAAAAAAAAAGTTTGCACCCCCAAATGTCCTGTATCTTATGAAAAAAAAAAACAAAAACAAAAAAAACAAAAAAACCACAGAAACAAAAACAAAAAAAAGTGCAAGTGATTTTTCTACCAGACAGCGAAGCACCCCTTTGCTTCCCATGCGACTTCAAGAAGGTTTCCTATACTATACATATATATACGTTCTGGTTGGCAAGTCCTGCTGATCAGAGAAAGTCTCTGCATGTTCTAGTGTTAGTAACTAATTTTTATATAGTTAATGTAGGATAAAGTAGAGTGCATTAAGACACAATATTGTAATCCCTACTCTAGGCACTTGCCTTTAAACTATGTTTTTCAGCCCTTCAGAAGGGTTCTACTACTGTCCTATACAATCAAGTAACTGAAATTCTTGGGAAGACACTTTGCTCCTCATCTTTCCCCCCCGAAACAATGTTGTTTTGTTTTGTTTTTTTTCCTTAATTTGCACGAAAACAAAAATTCCATATCAATGTGCCTTGCCCTGGATAGCGATTATTTGTGGAATTGTTGCACATGCTCCTCTATTGAAAGGGGTTTTTCCCTAGTCAAGCATTTGGAGACACTTTTTGTAAATGTGACTTTTATGTCAGCCATCGTCAGTTTCAACATCTAGAACTAAATAGGAAGCTAGTTGTTCCGCAGATAGGAGTAGTCTTTATTGTCCTGTACGGTCGGTGGCAGTGCTATTCTGAGATCTGTAGATGCTTAGAATATCAGTATTTTGGATGTTGCTGCATTTTACAATTTATTTGGAGTCTTCCTTTATTTTCCCCCAGATATATGAAAATATGCAATACCTGCTTATATCATGTAGAAAAGCTTAGCAATTATTAGTTTTTCTTTTCTTTTTTTTTTTTTTTTTATTTGACCAAAGTCGGTGCTGCACTTGACGCAGTGTGTTTTAGGTGTTTGTCTTTGTACTTTTTTGTGATTTTTGAATGCACGTGCGCAGGAAGGGCTCCTCTTAGAGAAGCAGTCAAACTGTGAAGCACTAAGCTGACCCTGCTTCAAGCAATTTTGTTTTTACAACTGTTCCTTTCACAAGCAAGCCTTAAAAAAAAAAAAAAGACAACTTCCTTTTTCTTCAGCTCCCACACCCCATTTTTCTTAGCAGACTGCAGTCAATCCACATTCAATAAAAAGTATATAATGCCCATTTTTATATGCACGTTTTTAAACTTCCAAGTTCTGAAAATTGTTTACTGGTTATCTCTATTTAAGGAAAAAAAAATAAAATAAAACATTTTGGATTTTCATATGTGTCTGATAAGTGGTTGAATAGTCGTTTGGCGCTGTTGTATGGTGTGATTGTCAGTGTATGGTGTCACTTCCTATAGCCAGCCAGCATACTTTGCCTTCCCCTATAGCACTTAGCTGGGCATTACTTTATTATGACATATGTGCACTAAAAAAAAAAAAAAGAAAAAAAAGAAAAAAAAAAAGGAAAAAAATAGCAGCTTTCAGTGCTTCACAGTGAAGGGAAAAAAAGCCTAGACAAACATTTTGTCAGAACCTTGCAATAAGCCAAGGTATTACCAGTAAATTGGTTGTATATACAATAAAATTGCACCCTTTTTTAAACAAAACAAACTAAGCAATAGTTTGGGCAGTTTTAGTTGTTTTTAGTGAGCATGTTGTAGTCATGACTGCAAAGAGAGAGAATAAACTGCCCACTCAGAAGATATGTAATTTGTATTGTTGTATAGTTTTATTGATTACACTGATTTATTCTACCCTATTTTATAATGCAGGACTTTTGTAATGTTGTTTAAATGAGGAAAAATTTCTGTCAAATTAGCCTAGTGAAATTTCTGATTGTTCATTATAAAGGCAGCATTCATAGAATTGCTTTTCTTTCTTTTTACCCCACTTTGGGAACTGGATTTAAGTTTAAAACTTTCCTGTTTCCTTTTTTTTTTTTTTTTTGTAAGTATTTAAATACAGTTATTTTTTTTTTTCTCTCAATGGTATAGCATATTCCTATGCTTGAGAAGTGTAGGTCTACTGAAAAACCATTGTAAATGGACGTTACAGGTATGCTGTATTTTTGAAGGTATTTTGTTGTATTAAGTTTGATGAAGCTAAATTAGGGAACTCTGAACAGATTTGCAGGAAAAAAAAATGTTTTAAAGGCTTTAAAACATTAGGGAGGCAGTCTAGGGTGATAACGAACAGGGGTTAAGTATTAAATACACTAAGTTACATTTTTGTTCATGTTTCATTGTCCAGAAAGCAGCAGGAAACTAGTTCAGTTGTGATCAAGCAGGAAAAAAGAAACACCAACAGTTTCCAGTGTTTCTGCTTTTTAGCTTAAAAGCCTAGTGAAGATGTTTGAGGAAGACTTTGCTACCTGGGGTGTGTAGACAGACAGACCGAGAGCTATCAGCATTTGAAGGCCCAGCCCTTGGCTCTGAGACACATTGGAATTTTTTCTCTCCCATCAAATGGCATTAACAAGATTGGCAAAGATGAGTCCCTCAAATCTCTGTGTTTTTTTTTCCTTTGGGAACTGAAGTCAGAGGCACGAACACTAAATCTGAGCATTTTTCTATAGACTTTTTCTTCCGGCCCTTGTCCCTGCCAGCAAAACACCCCTTTTCTGATCATTTGCGGGCAGAGGCCGTCCCATAAATACCACTCTCTCCATCTTAGAGAGCCTTCTTCTTTCCTCTGAGGTTTGAACTGATGTACTGTTTCTTCACACCCTGGCATGACAGTTTCGTATGGTCAGCCCGCTCCCCAGGCCCGTCCCCGCCACCAGGTGTGGGCTCCAGGCAGGCCAACAAGGTTACACCTCCCAGAGCTTATGATCTTCATTTTCTGACAGGCGAAGTGTGAAGGAACCCAGACTTCCCCAAGCCACGGTGTTCAGTCAGCCCACAGGAATATGCAAGACCCATCTCCAAAAGTTTGTCTTTCATTTTTCCCAAGCCCTTAGCCCCATAAGCTTTGGATTCTGTAGTTACAGTGTCATAAAGGATTGACAAAACCTGGATTAAGAAAAACATTTTTTGTGTGATTTTTTTTTTTTTTTTTTTTTTTTTTAGGGGAAAGGGATTCTAAGAATGTCATTCAATGTACTTTCCATCATGTCTCTGGAAATATCTTTGTCCATAGTGGTGGTGGTGTCTCTCTCTCTCTCTCTCTCTGTCTCTCTCTCTCTTTCTCGCTCTCTCTTTTTGATTGCTTCTGTTTTCTTTCTTGTCTTCATTCTTTCTTTTCTTTTTATTTTTGGTAGCAGGCCTCCATAGAACAAATCTAAAACACAACCACCATAGTAATGTAAGGAGAGCTTCAGTGGCACCTCACAACCCACCCTCCGAGATCTGTCCAAAGACGGTCTCAGAAAGCTGCACTGCCCACCAGCTCAGCTTTCGTTCAAACGGGCTTCCAAAGCCAATTCTGTCTTGAAGTCAATGCATGTTTTTACTGTTTGACAGTAAACCCGCTCTGCCTTCTCCACGTCCAAGGCTGTGCATTCGTCTAATTAGCGTCGTGTATGTTTTCCTTTAATTTTTTCCAATAAAAAAGCAGTGGGATGAAAATTGCTTTGATATATAGCAGGTAACATTGAAGCTATTCCATAGCACTTAACTGTAGTGAATACTGTGTCACCAATTTTGAAATCAATTTAATGTTTAATGCAAATCCATTACATGGTGCTATTATAGGCTGACAAAATGATTTACACAAATGTGACAACTTGGGCTCAATTCACTCTGCTTTCCAACAGTGTAAATGCATAGCAGTGTTTATCTGCATGAGAACTATGCACTAATCTATCTGAAGAAAAAAAAAAACTATATCAACTTTGGTATCTACTTTCCGTTTACTTCAATCCTTGCCTTTTTGGTCATTGTTATAATGCCAGCTTTAGGACAGAAAGAATTATAAGAAAACCAGCATAATACCTGATATATTAAAATGTAGTGCCTGTGAAATCTGTATTATATTGCTCTTCTGAAGTAAGATTTTTCTACACCGGTAGCCTTCGCTGTCTGTCAGTCAGGACCTTCTGGTATAGGTGATGTAAAATAACCGTACAATATTAATGCATGCTATTCCATAATGCTTAGTGAACTGTATGAATATTACTCAATGTTATGTTAGTCTTTTTTCTGACTTGGTTCTTGTCAGCTAGGTTTAAAGGTATTTCACTGAGAACGCAAATTCTGTCTTTTCTTGATTTCGGCTGTTTTCAGTATTTTGGAGGTATACATTTACTTAAATTCAGTATTACTTGTGTTTTTGTTTTTGGTTTTTGTTTTCGTTTTCCTAGGGGACAAGCATGGGTGTTTGATTTCAGAAATCAGTACCTGGCAAGATTTTTGTCTCAAAGCCACCATTCGAATTTCAAGAACTCTGCTACGAAGACGCTCTGAGAACATTGGCAAGGGAGGGACATTTTCCTTGACCCTCAACTGAAGCTCTGCTGAGACCGAAACATTTTCTTAATGGACAGTGTTTAGCCAGGTACCCATGCTTGATCCGTCTTCACACCAGACCTCCTCATATTAAAAGGAAAAAAAAAGAAAAAAATTTTAAGAAATCACATGGCTATTTAGTTTCATGCACAGTTGCAATATTTTCTTCAAAAGTAAAACTCTGTACAAACTTTGGGCCCGATTCATAAGAAAAAGAAGTTTGCTATTAACACGGGATTTTTTTAATGTACTTTTTTTGATCTAAATTTGAAATTACTTGCTTCCCAAATTAAATAAATTGCATCTCATTTTTTTTTTCCCTAAACCAGCACCCATCTGCCTTTTATTCCCCCAAAGAGTTACCTTACCCAGATTAGGGGGAGGGCATGTGGGGAGCAGATAGCGGAAATGCTTAGAAAGATAAGGGGGACCACCCACAGCTGGGCTTAAGAACAGGGAGGCGCGTGTGGGGCTGGGGCCTCAGCTGTGTGCCTGGTACCCTGAGTTTCACGTGTAGACTCATTCGCCTATTTGATTCAAAAACACAAACTTTCCCAAAATGTGTCTGAACCACAAGAGGATACAGTGGAAGTGCTACCTCTAATCTAACCAGAGCACCTTCGTGGTGGAAAACACCCACCGGGTCGTACAATGTGAACTTTCGTATCTCTGCAGTGGTTTCCAGGACAAATAGTGTCCAACGTAACATTTTTCCTGCTGTTTTTATACTCAGCTTCTCAAAATGAAAAACGCTTTTACTTTTCCTTTGACTTTTTTTGTGTTCCTCTTATTTTTAAAATTTTTATTTTTTATTTTTTTGGTAACAGTCTGTAAATTAGCCTTTTTGGGTTTTGGTTTTGTTTTTGCTGTTGAGTTTTTTTGTTGTTGTTTTTGGTTTGGTTTTTTTTTTTGTTTTGTTTTTGTTTCTTTTTTTTTTTTTGACATTGCAACCGAAGGTCATAAGGCCGCTAGCTCTGCTGGGACAAGGCTTGAGAGAGCTGCGGGCTCGGTGCCTTCTCCCTGGTCTCAGACCATTGTCTCTGCACTGCGAAGGCATTTGGTAGCCTCGCCACTGAGGTACTAACTAGACCTAGACTAGGAGCTTTATCAGGTCCTAGGAGGTCCTTTAGGAAGACTCTCACAGGCAAATCCCTGATCCCCTGCTCCATCCTTAGCCCTGCCCCCTCACCAGAGCAAAGTTCACTGGGAACTTTTCCCACCACGCGTGGAAATCTGTTCACTCGGAATACCTCCATTTTCCATTTCAAATTGTAGGGGGAGGGGATGGAACACATCTAGTGATGGTAAGAGATCCGTTGTGAAACGAAACACCCCCCGTGTTAATAACTTGGTCTGAAATCTGTTTTTATGAGCCGGGCCCCCTGTGCCTCTAGTATACTTGTATTGACTCTCATAGTTACCCTTTTAGTTTTACTGTGTTCTGTGAAAATTTGTAATTGGTTGAGAATCACTGTGGGCGTCCATTCTTATTCAACTAAATCTCCACAGGTTTTTTGAGCTGGTGTGGATTAGTTTAACTCTTGTATTCAACCATTAGTGCTACCACCTTCTCACATTACAATACAATTACTGGAAGCAAGTACTGCATTTCCTATGCAACAAAAAAGGAAAAATAAAAAATTGCTAATGCTATGGAAGCTGTGTCATCATTTGCTTTACAGCATGCCTGGGTGATTGAGTCACGGTCACGTGTGTGGACTGGAGGCTCCCACAGAAGATGATTTTTATGCACCGTGGGGTTTGTCAGGCACATAGCATCCTTGGCCATGCTCTGATGGGCAGTGTTATTTTTTCACCTACATGGATAAATAACAGGACTTGACACTCACATAGTTCTTACTATGTGCCTGATACTGTTCTGAGTGCCGTATATATTGTATCAGTCGGAGCCCCATCGGGAATCAGGGATAGGATCCAATGGGTTTTCCAACAAGGGCTGTAAAGTTACCTAGGTATTAGTAACTGTGGGATACAGTCACCGCCCCTGGAGCTGGGGAAATGGAAGGGAAAGGTGAGCTTACTGGAACCTAGGCACTCAAGGAGGGATACCACATAGCTGATATTTGGGTCTTTTCTGAGAGGGGTGGTCACCAAGATGGTGGGGACAACACATGGCCAGTGCCCAGACCTCTGAGAGGACATGGGGTGTGATGCTAGAACCACTGTGGGGAATGACGGGGGTGTTAGTACTTCTAAGGAGGTGAGGTGTGGCTGGTGCCAGGGTGCCCAGAGGGGCTGGAGGCTGCAGCTGTCCTCTGCTGTGGTGGCATTGTGGACAGAAACTAAAACCAGAAAGAAGCCCCTTCACCCTCTTTCTCCTCCTCAGCTCCTGCTTGTGTCTGTCATGGGCTGGACCTAATGCTAGCCATCAGGCAAGGGAGTCTGGAAAAGGTAATGAGAAGAATATCAGCCCCAGCTCCATGGAGCAGAATATAGATGAGAGAGCTTGGAGACAAGACGATACATAAATAACAGCACACATATCAGTCCATTCAAACCTCACAGCCACCCTGGGAGACAGGTACTGCTTTTATCCTCCTTTTATAGATGAGGAAACCAAGGCAGAGGGAGATTAAATAATTCATCCAAGACCATATGATGCATAATTAACAACATGGGATTTGAATCCAAGAAATCTGGCCCCAACCTCTATCCTATAATCACTGTAATATATTGACTCTATTAATTATTTATTCAATCAATACTTATTGAGTGCCTACTATGTACCAGAGACTATGCCAGGGGCTAGAAATAGTAAGTAAAGATTGGGCATCTATGCTGATTAAGTATGCATTCTAGTAGACAAAAGAAACATTATTCAAATAATGTTTGAACAGCAGCAAAGGTAAGCATGTAGTTGTGATGAGTGCCATAAATGATATACATTGATTGGGGAGGATGCCATGAGCTCAAGAGTTTGAAACCACCCTGGGCAACATAGGGAGACCCCCATCTGTACAAATGAAAAATAAAAAATAAATTGGCTGAGCATGGTGGTGTGCACCTGTGGTCCCAGCTACTTGGGAGGCTGAGGTGGGAGGATAGCTTGAACCTGCGAGATTGTGGCTGCAGTGAGCCATAAGTATGCCACTGCACTCCAGCCTGAATGACAGAGTGAGACCCTGTCTCAAAATAAATTTTTAAAAAAGGATATACGTTACCATGAAAACCTAATGAGACTAGTATGATAGGTAGAAATTAATTAACCAGGCAAAAAAGGGAAAAAAGAATATTCTGGGCTGAAAAACCAGCATGTACAAAGAACCTGAGTCAACTTGGCACCTGTGAGGGGCCGAAAGAAGGCTTGTTTGGACAAAGAGGAGAAATGGAGAGGAAATGTACAAAATGAAGCTTGATATTTAGGTCAAGACATTGCGGAGCCTTGAAGGCAGGTTTGTCCTACCCTCTAAGAGCTTCATAAAACATGTAGCAGTCAGATTAGACTAGGTCTATGCTGTCATACAAACAAGTCCAAAATCTCAGTGCCTCACAACAGTAAGGGTTTACAACTGATTCTACATGTCTATCAAAGGTTGCCTTGAGCCTCTGCATGAAATCTTCTCATTCTGGGACCCAGGGTGAAAAGTAGCTACCATCTGGACCACTGCTGGATGTGTTAGCAAGGCACGCAGCTGGCTTTTAACAATTCCAACTGGAATTGACACGTCACTCTGCACGCATTTCACTGGCCAGAGCAAGCCACCGGGCCATGCCTGGGTTTGACAGGACCTAGAAGGATAATCCTTCCCGGGGGAAGGCTTAGAAAACATGACTTCAGACTAGTTAGGAGAGGAGAGAGAAGTATGGCCTGAGTGGAGAGGGCCGCCAAAAAAAAGCTGCTGCAGCCATTGGAGAGATGACAGACTCCCAGGCTGTGATGCTCATGATAGAATGAAAGAGAAGTGGATAGATTCAAGAGATTAATACAGATATTAAACGCCGCTGCATATTGAGCTCTTTCACGTGCCAAGTGCTATAGGTGATTTATCCCATTAAATCGAATATATTCTCTCATTATTGTAACTCTCAGAAAGGTATAGTCAGTCCTTAAAATACATTGCTGACTCAAGTGAACAGAGCAATTTCACGTGTACATGCCTTAGAGTTTAAGTTAGACCAAATCAGTCACTCCCTTATTTCAGTCTTGAGTATCTGGGGTTAAGAAATGGGAATGAAAGTCAGCCAACACCACCCCTTTATTGTCATACTCTATGACAAGTGGTGCATGATACTGAGCTCAAAGGGAAGGCAGCGCAGGGATCAAAACCATGGACTCAGGCCCTGACAGCCTGGGTTGAATCTTGGCTCTGCATTTTATTAGCTCTATGGTGTTGGCAAGTGCCTCAGTTTCCCCATTGGTAAGATGGGAACATTTATAACAGCACCTAACTACTTCACGGGGCTGATGTAGATAGTGGATGAGTTAAAATATAAAGTGGTTAACAGTGGCTTGGCACATTGTAAATGCTATGTGAATGCTGTAACTAACTCAACAAATGATTCCAAAATGTAGACATAAGGCATCCTTTCAGTGCACTGTTGGCATAAGCCTTCTTCCTCTTCTTGATCATTTTCAGGCCTCTATTTGGGTGAATTCTGAAACCTTTCATCTAACACCTGCCTCAACTAAGTAGAAGGAAGTCGCATACAAAATGAGTCCAGGAGTAAAGAAAATCTGATATATATCCACAATGGAATATTATTCAGCCATAAGAGAATGAAATCCTGCCATTTGCAGCACCATGGATGAGCCCAGAGGACATTATTGTTAAGTGAAATACGCCAGGCACAAAGGGACAAATACTGCATGTTCTCACTCATGTGAAAGCAAAAGTTGATCTTATAGAAGCAGAGAGTAGAATATCGGTGACCAGAGGAGGCAAGGGTAGTGCAGTGGGGAGGATAACGACAGGTTGGCTAGTGGGTACAAATTACAATTAGGAGAAATAAGTTACAGTGTTATTTTTATTTTATTTTATTTTATTTTATTTATTTGAGACCGAGTCTTGCTCTGTCGTCCAGGCTAGAGTGCCATGGTGTGATCTCTGCTCACTGCAACCTCCGCCTCCCGTGTTTAAGCAATTCTCCTGCCTCGGCCTCCCGAGTAGCTAGGACTACAGGCGTGCACCACCACACTCAGCTAATTTTTTGTATTTTTAGTAGGGACGGGGTTTCACCGTGTTAGCCAGGATGGTCCTTATCTCCTGACCTCGTGATTCACCCGCCTCGGCCTCCCAAAGTGCTGGGATTACAGGCGTGAGCCACTGCACCCAGCCAAGTTGTGGTGTTCTTATAGCACAGTAGGATGTATGTAGCTAACAATAATACGTATATTGTACATTTCAAAATCGCTTGAAAAGAGGCTTTTGAATGTTCCCAACACAAAGAAATGATCAATGTTGGGGGTGATTGATATTTCAGTTATCCTGATTTTATCATTACACATTATATACATATATTAAAAGAACACATGTACCCCATAAATATATATGATTATTATGTATCCGTTTAAAAATTTTTATTGAGATGGACTCTCTGTTGCCCAGGCTGAAGCACAGTGGCACAGTCTCAGCTCACTGCAGCCTCTGCCTCCCGAGTTCAAGCAATTCTTTTTTTCTTTTCTTTTTTTTTTTTGTTTAACTCCTACAGCACCCGGTATTCCCAGGCGGTCTCCCATCCAAGTACTAACCAGGCCCAACCCTGCTTAGCTTCCGAGATCAGACGAGATCGGGCACATTCAGGGTGGTATGGCCATAGATAGGTTCAAGCAATTCTTGATCCTCATGCCTCAGCCTCCTAAGTAGCTGAGATTACAGGTGTGTGGCACCACACCCAGCTATTTTTTTTTGTATTTTTAATAGAGATGGGGTTGCGCCATGTTGCCTAGGCTGGTCTTGAACTCCTGGCCTCAGGTGATCTGCCCACTTCAGCCTCCCAAAGTGCCTGCCGGGATTATAGGCATAAACCACTGCACCCAGGCAAAACTTAAATTTTTTTTTTCTGGGATGGAGTCTCTCTCTTGTTGCCCAGGCTGGAGTGCAACAGCATGATCTCTGCTCTCCACAACCTCCACCTCCCGGGTTCAAGTGATTCTCCTGCCTTAGCCTCCCAAGTAGCTGGGATTACAGGTGCCCGCTACCATGCCTGGCTAAATTTTTTTTGTATTTTTAGTAGAGACGGGGTTTTACTCTGTTGGTCAGACTGGTCTCGAACTCCTGACCTCAGGTGATCTACCTGCCTCGGCCTCCCGAAGTGCTGGGATTACAGGTGTGAGCCACCACATCCAGCCAACCTAAGATATTTTTAAGAGTTAATATGAAAGAAAAAAAGCGAATTCAGGATCTGAGACCAGACACACTTGGGTTTGTCATTTTGTTATACTAGGGGCCTGCAATATTCGGGGCCTCAATTTCCCTGTAAGTAAAGTGGGAATAAGGATAGAAACTACCTTATAAGGCCATTAAAAGAGTTAAATGAAATTAATGCACGTAAAACACCCAGCACAATATCGGCCACATAACAACTATTACTCTTTGGTGCCTCTCCAAGGAGAAGAATGCTGGCACCCTGGAAGACAGTATTGTACAGTGGAAAGGAGCCTAGCTTGAAACTACAGGACTGGATTGTGAGTCTCACTTCCACCATTTACTGGCCATTTAACACTAAGCAAGTTACTACACCCTGGAGTCAGTCTCAGTTTTCTCACCAGGAAAATGCGTCTGCCTCCCTCAAGGGAGAAGCCCGAATGGCTCAATGAACACGGAAGAGAATGTGCTGGGCAGCACAGTTCCAAGCATCAGGCACCAGACTAGATTGGATGGAACCCAGGGAGATGGCCCCACCTGGCTCTGGTTTGTATTTTCCTCAACGGCATTGTGACTGCCAGGGAAATCTACTCTTAACAGGCAGGGAAAGTAGGCCAAGAGACTGGCACCAGTCACCATTTTCACCCTTCACGTTCTGGCTCTTTGGTAAAAGAACATGGCTAAATAATAAAGGTCCCCCGGGCAAAGAAGCAGGGCTTCCCCTGACGTATGAGGAATGAAATACCTTTTGATTTATCTCTGAAACACATTGGGCCATTGTAAATTTGCTTTCTATCTGGCACACTCAGTATGGATTTTAAGTCCTATTACAGGGAACCTGGTAAAACAAATAAAAAGCACATTTAGCTCTACTATCATGTTAATTTTTTTTTTTTTTTGAGACAGAGTCCCACACTCTGTCACCCAGGCTGGAGTGCAGTGGTGTGATATCTTAGCTCACTGTAACCTCTACCTCTTGAGTAGCTGGGATTACAGGCACATACCACCATGTTCGGCTAATTTTTTTTGTTTGTTTGTATTTTTCGTAGAAACAGGGTCTCAACATGTTGCCCAAGATGGTCTTGATTTCCTGACCTCGTGAACTGCCCACCTCAGCTTCCCAAAGTGCTGGGATTACAGGCGTGAGCTACCACGCTGGGCCCACATTAAATTTTTTATTATGGAAAAATATCATGCATGTACAAATTGAAGAGAATTGATGAACAAATTAATATGTACCTAATGTCCATGACTTGTAATCAATGGCTCCCTGTTTTACACCCCAACCGCTTCCTGACTGACCAGCCCAGGTTATTTTAAAACAAATATCAGGTATCGTATTATTTAATCCATACATTTTTAGAATATATCTCTAAAAGACAAGAATTCTTTTATAAGACATATTCAAAATACCATTTTATACCTCAAAATAGTAACAATAATTCCTTAATATCATCAAATAACCAATCTGTTCAAACACTCCTATCTTACAATTTTTTAAAAATAGTTTGTTCAAATAAGATCAATTCACTAAATGGTTTGTATACAGCTTCAGTCTTTATAGGGTCTCCTTCCATAGAAACTGGACCGTTTGCCCTGAAGAGTTTTTTGCAGCATTTGGTGGATTACATCAGTGTGGCTACATAGTTCAGCATGTTCTACCTCAAACTGGAAGCCTATTCCTGACCTTGGAAGTTGACCCTATGGGATGAAATCCCAAGACTGTACCACAGGTTAATCATGGGAAGGACTAAGGGACTTGCCCGTGGATTTGTGTCCTGACTCTCTGGAAACTGGACAAATAACTGCTCCAAAGAGAAAGGTGCTTCAGGGCAGTTCTCCACTGCTGGTTTTTGTTTTGTTTTGTTTTCTTCTAACAGGGAAAGTGGAGGCTAAGGGAGACCCTACTGAGTGACAAAGGACCCTGTCTTTGCTACCTTCTACTGACAAATTTTTTTAAAAGTTTGCACCTTAATGGGGAAGATGAATAATTCTGGTTGAAAATTCAAGATTAAAGTCTGTCTGGGCCGGTCACAGTGGTTCACACCTGTAATCCCAGCACTTTGGGAGGTCAAGTCGGGCAGATCACCTGAGGTCAGGAGTTCAAGACCAGCTTGGCCAACATGGTGAAAACCCGTCTCTACTAAAAATACAAAAATTAGCCAGGTGTCGTGGCAGGCACCTGTAATCCAAGCTACTTGGAAGGCTGAGGCTGGAGAATTGCTTGAACCCAGGAGGTAGATGTTGCAGTGAGTGGAGATCATGCCATTGTACTCCAGCCTGGTCAACAAGAGGGAAACTCCATCTCAAAAAAATAAAAATAGGCCAGACACAGTGGCTCATGCCTGTAATCCCAGCACTTTGGGAGACTGGAACAGACAGATCACCTGAGGTTGGGAGTTTGACACCAGTCTGACTAACAGGGAGAAACCCCAGCTGCACTAAAAATACAAAATTACAAAATTAGCTGAGCATGGTGGTGCATGCCTGTAATCCCAGCTACTCAGGAGGTTGAGGCAGGAGAATCGTTTGAACCGGGAAGGCAGAGATTGCAGTGAGCCGAGATCGTGCCATTGCACTTCAGCCTGGCCAACAAGAGCAAAACTCAGTTTCAACAAATAAATAAATAATTTAATTAAAATAAAAATAAAGTCGGTCTGTTCATGCTTCCTTGTTCAATAGGCATCCTCTTTCCCTTGAGAATGTGTGCTCTTAGGGACCAGAAGTCAGTTGCTAGCCAGGGAAGAAAGAATTCCCTGGTCAGACTCTGTGGAAACAGTGGGACTAGACTCCTGAAAGCCCTAAGATCACTTTATCTAGCTCACTTGCTGCTTCCACTTCCACCGCCATGGCGCTGAACACTGGCCTGGGCCCACTCTTTTCTATGAAACTACAAAAGCTCATTATGTAAAGTCATTCAAAACAAACCTAACAAACATCATTGTGTAGCTCCCGTGTTCCAAAACTTGGGACCAGCGAAGGAGGTGAATTTGAGATCATCCTAGAAGAGTGGAGTCTAGCAGGAGAAGCAGATGCACAAACCAAATAGTTGCACCACAGCCTTGCAAGATCCAGGATGACATGGGCCGGGTAATCCGGGATGCCCAAGGAAGAGGGAAGAGGAAGGAGCACGGGCTCTACAGGGAGGAGATGCACAGTCTAGGACTTCAAGGATGAGGAAGAGTTCCAGAGATTGGCTGGAAGATATTAATGACACTAATAGTAACAACAGCCACATGCATTGTGTGAGCACTTCACTTCACACCATGTGTTTTTTTTTTTTTTTTTTTAGACATTCTCACATTGTCACCAGGCTGGAGTGCAGTGGTGCAATCTCAGCGCACTGCAATCTCTGTCTACTGGGTTCAAGCGATTCTCTTGCCTCAGCCTCCCAAGTAGCTGGGATTACAGGTCCCAGCCACCACACACAGCTAATTTTTGTATTTTTAGGAGAGATGGGATTTCACCATGTTGGCCAGGATGGTCTCGATCTCCTGACCTCATGATCCACCTGCCTCAGCCTCCCAAAGTGCTGGGATTACAGGCGTGAACCACCGCACCCAGCCATGCTGTGTGTTATTCTAAGTGCTTTCCATGGACTCGCACGTATAATCCAACCCAGTAATGGAGATACCCTTGTTATCCCTATTTTACAGATGAACATACTGAGGCAGTTTCAGTAGCATTTCTTCCCTAGTTAATAGCTACCTGTGTATGACCTCAAAATGCAAACACTCAGAGGCTTAAGGGGTGTAGTACCTGACATGTGTAAATCACAGTTTGTTCCAAAAGGAAGTCTAGGTGACCGCCCTCTTCCCAATGCCCAGACCAGTGCTTGGCATATAAAAGGCACTCCATACTGTAAGGGGATGAGCATGCTGTTATCCTATGTGCCCCTCCAGATGCACTCGCCAATCTTCTCTAAAATCCTCCCTGCTCAGAAGACTGACCTGTGTGGACCGTATGGTCCTGACCCAGAGCTTTCTGTTGAGATCAGCAGATCGGAAGTGCTGAGAGATTGGTGGAATGGAGGAGAGTGGTATCAGGGCATTGAAATGGAGTTAAAAGATAAAAATAGTGCTTTTCTGGGGGTCATATTAAAAAGATAAAATAATTTTTGGCTAGGCGCAGTGGTTCATACCTGTAATGCCAGCACTGTAGGAGGCTGAGGTGGGCGAATCACTTGAGGTCAGGAGTTCAAGATCAGCCTGGACAACATGGTGAAACCCTGTTTCTACTAAAAATATAAAAATTAGCCAAGCATAATGGCACGCACCTGTAATCCCAGCTACTCAGGAGGCTGAGTTAGGAGAATCACTTGAACCTGGGAGGCGGAGGCTGCAGTGAGCCGAGATCGTACCACGGCCCTCCAGCCTCAGCAACAGAGCAAGACTCTGTCTCCAAAAAACTAATAATAATAATAATAATAATAATTTTTTTAAATACAAACTTTGTTCTCAACATACACTCCATCAATTTCAAGACTTCTTTGTGAGGAATGATAGCAGTCATTTAATCCATCCCTTGAGAACTGAGGGTCCCAGGAATGTAACCATGTCAGTGCAGTCTTTCTTACATTATTAACTGGACAAAAATGGGTGCCCTTTGAATTATTTTTAAGATTAGGAAACAAAAAGAAGTCAGAAAGAGCCAACGCAGGACTATGATTGGGGATGCCTAATGACATCCCACAGAAACTCAGAAAGTTTGCCGTTTGAGAAGAGGCATGAGCAGGAGCACTGCTGTGCTGGAAATGGCCTCTCTGGTGAAGCTTTCCTAAGTATTTTCCTGTGAACACTTTGACAAACTTTTTCCACACACTCTCATAGTAAGCAGATGTTGTTGTTCTTCGCCTTTCCAGAAAGTCAACGAACAAAATGCTTTGAGCAGCCCCCAAAAAACTGTTACTATGACCTTTGCTCTTGACCAGAACAGTTTTGCTCTGACTGGATCACTTCTACTTCTTTTTTCTTTTCTTTCTTTCCTTTTTTTTTTTTTAAGACAAGGTCTCACTCTCTGTTCCCCAAGGCCAGAGGCAGTGGTGCAATCACAGCTCACTGAAGCTTCTGCTTCCTGGGCTTAAGCAATCCTCCCACCTCAGCCTGAGTACCTGGGACTACAAGAGTAGACCATCATGCCTGGCCAATTTTCTCTATTTTTTGTAGAGATGGAGTCTTTCTATGTTGCCTAGGCTGGTCTCAAACTTCTGGGCCAGAGTGATCCTCCCACCGCAGCCTCCCGAAGTGCTGGGATTGCAAGCATGAGCCACTGTGCCTGGCATCCTCCACCTGTTGGTAGCCATTGCTTTGATTGTGCTTTGTCTTCAGGATCACACTCGTAAAGCCGTGTCTCATCTCCTGTTACAGTTCTTCAAAGACATGCTTTGGAAGCTTCATCCCACTTGTTTGACATTTCCATTGAAAGCTCTGCTCTTGTCTGCAGCTGATCCTGGCCCAGTGGTTTTGGCACCCATTGAGTGGAATGGGTGACTCAACTTTAATTTTTCACTCAGAGAATTGTGTAAGCTGAACCACGTGAGCTGTCTATGAGGTTGGCTATCTTTGTGCTGTTAATCATTGGTCCTCCTCAGAGCATGAACTAGGTTAATTTTTTTCCTCACAAATTGATGTGGACAGTCAGCCACTGTGGGCTTCATCTTCAACATTGTTTCTTCCCTTCTTAAAATGAGTTAGCCATTTGTAGCCTGCTGATTTCTTTTTCTTAGAGATAGGGTCTTGCTCTGTCACCCTGGCTGGAGGGCAGTAGCACAATCTTGGCTCACTGCAACCTCTGCCCCCTGGGTTCAAGCAATTTTCATGTCTCAGCCACCTGAGTAGCTGGGATCACAGGTGTGCACCACCATGCCCAGCTAATTTTTGTATTTTTAGTAGAGATGGGGTTTCACCCTGTTGGCCACTCTGGTCTTGAACACCTGACCTCAAGTGATCCACCCACCTCAGCCTCCCAAAGTGCTGAGATTACAGGTATGAGCCATCGTACTTGGCCTAGACTGCTGATTTTGGGGTGGGGGGCATTATTTCCATAAACTTTCTGTGATGTATCAGTGATCTCACCATTCTTCCATTCAAGCTTCACCATACATTTGTTTCTTCCTGCTTTCATTTTAGCAGAATTCATGCTGATCTGATAGAGGCTTTTTTCAAACGGATGTCTTATCCTTGTTAGTGCCTCAAACTAGATCCTATTCAGACATGTTACAACAACTTAGTATAAGTTTCTTTTGGTGCAAAAAAAATTTGAAATTCATGCATAGATTTTTCATAACACACATTTTCCATGCACTTTTTGAAGACTCATTGTATTTCCCTGGCTCCCTCTCTGGTTCCCCTCTGGCTGGGGGCATTTCTCAACAGAAGGCAACAGGTCCTCTCAGCATGGCACTCTGTATCTGAATTTCTCCTTCTACTTCTAATAACTGCTGCATCCCCTCATTCCTTCAGGCATGGGGTTGTAAAAGCTCTGGAGATACTGCTCTATCCTTTGTAATCTCCCTATATCTTATCCACGCTTTTGTAAAAAGTCTCTTATTAAACCCCTCTCAAACCATCTTGAGTTGTATGTGCCGTCTGTTTCCTGCTAGAACTCTGACTGATAGATAGAGAGATCAAACTAGAGCA
Source organism: Sapajus apella (assembly GCF_009761245.1). Classification (NCBI taxonomy): domain Eukaryota; kingdom Metazoa; phylum Chordata; class Mammalia; order Primates; family Cebidae; genus Sapajus; species Sapajus apella. The sequence continues at coordinate 24,530,077 of NW_022436976.1, read as the reverse complement.
GGCTTCCGGAATCTTCTTTCTCCTGAAACTCCAGCAGAGGCTCAGATTTATTCACAAGATAGATGTCAAAACCATAAATTTCCCATCTTAGTTTATCCTAGACTCAGAAGGCTGGACTCAACCTTCAAAGGTCACTGAAGTCCATTTCTCTGCCTCCAGCTAGGAATCCCACCCCCACCCCCACTCCCCTGACTGCTCCTGTCAGAGGGAAGTACATCTTACTTTGAAGATCTCCAGGTAAGGAGAAACCATAACTCACTCATGTGTCTTTAGTCTCCTTGCCTGATAAATCTCCCTCCTGTCTAACAGGAACCCCTCGTGTTACAGGTGAAGCCCGTTTCCTTTGTCTGTTCCTTGGCAGGAGCTGAAAAAGGATCCTTCATTCTTTGAAAATGGGCATTAAATCATCCTCGCCCTTCTCTGGCTCTGAAGTGCAGATCAATGAAGGCAGACAGTCTGCACATGCTAGTCTCAAACAGTCAACCTGGACATTCTAGGAGAACCCTACACTGTAACTAACATTTACACAAATATGTTTGAAAGGTTTATCCGAGGCAGAAGGGAAAGACGGAGCCAAAAATCTACACACACACACACACACAGACACACACACACACACACACACACACACACACACAAAATGGCTAGACTGGGTTCCTGACAGAAGTGATGGTGAATTCTTCACCTTAAATTTACTTTTATCTACTTGTCCGTTTATCCTCTTCCTGTTATCCAAACCCTGAATTCTGGAGGCTGCCGGTTTGCTACTATTGACCAGCCCAGTCAAAGGCTGCCACTCTGAACAGAAATCTGCAGGCAGTTCCCCTCAGCTCTGCCCTCAGAACTTTCTGTATTCATCTGCTTAGGCTTTCATTACAAAATACTACAGACTGGGTAACTTCAACACAGAAGTTTATTTACATTCTGGAAGTCCACAGGCTGGAAGTCCAAGGTCAAGGTGTTGGTAGGTTTGGTTTCTTCTGGGGCCTCTCTCCTTGACTTGCAGAAGGCTGCCTTCTCTCTGAGTCCTCACGTGACTTTTCTCTCTATCTGCACATCCCTGGTGTCTCTGGTGTCTTTCTATTGTGTTCAAATGTCTTCTTATAAGGACACCAGTGGAATTGGCCGCCACCCCACAGCAACCTCATTTTAATTTAATCACCTCTTTATATGCCTTATCTTCAAATACCCTTGGAGGCACTGGGAGTTAGTTAGGGCTTCAACATATGACATGATTCAGCCCATTACACTCTGCTTCTTCTCTTCAGCAATCTGTACCTAACTGGGCTTCCAATGGACTTGAACGGAGCCAGCCATCAACCAGGAACAGCAGTAAAACCTAGAATCTGATAAACCTCATAGCCCACAGACCACTGCTTTAAAATACGTTGCACTAAAACTCAAAAATTTCTCCCCTAAATCCTGATGTACACATATACATTCACACGCATGCACACGTATGTGTGAGTGTGTGCACAACCACAATCCCAGTTGCTTGTTTTAAAGCATTTACCTGGATTGTCAAAGTGTTCTCTAATCTCATACACTTTGTTTTGTTCTCATTCCTAGACTGGTAAACTCAATCACATGGGATTTCAGCCCATTCCTACAAAAGCATACATGGCTGGTATAGCAACCTCTTTTCATTCCTACATCATGTAGCTGTCCAGCCCTGAAACCCAGCAGTTGGCACTATAGAGGATGCTTTACTTGTGTCATGGGGTCATCTCATTTAATCATTTAATCCTCCCAGTAACCTAGCAGGGTAGAAACTTGCAGTCCCATCAATAAATGAAGAAACTACAAGACATAGAAAAATTAAAGTTACCCAGCTGGAAAGCATGAATTCCGAGGGCTCACCACTGAGCCCCAAAAGCTAAGTAAAATTTGTTTAGACAAAGAGTTGCTATCAACTAATAGTACTGAATAATTGCACCCCAAAATGCTCACAATTAGGACTTGTAGACACCTCACAATTCTTAAGCACTTTCCAGAATAATTGAGAAAAGCCCTGAATAATATTAACACCACTTGAATAGACTAAACAAGAAATTTTTCTCCTTTGGGAGTGGGTGGCCAGTACATGAACCATCAACTGAATCATTGGTTCCTGAGCACCATTTTCAGAGTGTGGGGGGCGTTCAGTGGGTGAGGGGAGAACATGACCTCTGAGGACACACAGCCATGCCTGTTACACTGTGTGAGGGGAGTCCTGATCCTTCAGGAGCTCCCTACATGTTCATTCAGGGCAAATCCTCAGTGACTGCACAGAGAACCAAGGATTTGCCCCCAGCATAGCAAGAGGAAGTCAGAGATTCTTACTCTTGGCCACTGTCTTCTTGAGTGACTTGAGCCTTATTGTCTCCTAGGATGGAAAATACACAGGATCTGGACTTAACGGTGGTGTTGGTCAGAGTTCAGTTTGGAGCTGAGAGGTTGCATTAGTCAGGGCTGTCCAGAGAAACAGAATCAATAGGATACGTACCCATATTTATGTCTGTACCTGGAAAGAGAGAAGGTGTGGGCTCTCGCAATTATGGAGGCTAAGATGTCCTGCCATCTGCCCTCTGCAAGCAGAGGCCCAGGAGAGCCGGTGGTGTAGTTCAGCAATCTGAGAGCCAGAGGCTGATGGTGGAGATTGCAGTGCAAGTGTGAGGGTCTGAGAACCAGGAGTGTCAGGGAGGAGGGAAAATGGAAGTCCCAGCTCGAGCCATTAGACAGCGAATTCACGCCTCGTCCGCCTTTTTGTACTACTATACTACCCTCAATGGACCCTCAGTGGGTCAGATGATATCCACTCATATTACAGAGGCCATCTGCTTTACTAAATTTACAGTTCAAATGTTAATCTTTTCTGGAAACACCCCCACAGACACAGCCAGGAATCCTGTTTAACCAGGTACCTGAGCATCCTGTGATCCACTCAAGCTGATAAACAACGTGAACTATCACAGAGGTCATACAGTAGTCCCTGCTTATCCATGGGGAGTGCATTCCAAGACCCCTCTGCCCAATGGATGCCCGAGACCATGGAGAGTACCGCCCCCTATAGACACTATGGTTTTTCCTGTTTAGTAATGGGCAGGTAGCATCCACTGTGTGGATCCGCTGGACAAACGGATGATTCACAGCCCAGGCAGGATGGTGCAGGATGGCTTGAGATGATATCATGCCACTCAGAAAAGACACAATGTTAAACCAATGAATTGTTTATTTCTGGAATTTTTCATTTGATATTTTCATTCTGTGGTTGACCAGGAGTAAAAAACTGGGAAAAGTGAAACCTGCAGACAAGGGAGGGCTACTGTATATTGCTAACCGGTTCACTTAGAGATCATCAGGTGCCTCTTCTTGTAAGGTCACTAATCCCATCATTAGGGCCTCATCCTCAGGACTTCATCTAACCCTAATTACCTCTAAAAGGCCCCATAGCCAAATACCTTTACCCTGTGGTTAGGACTTCAGCATATGAATTTGGGAAGGCATGAACATTCCACTCATAACAGTAACATGATTTACATATAAAAATCAATTATATTTCTGTGTAATGGTAATGAACAATTAAAATCTAATTTTTAAAGTACCTTTACAAGTACAAAAACACTTAGGTATACATCTAATAAAACATGGTTAGTATGTCTATTCTGAAAACCACAAAACAGTGATGAAAGAAATTAACTAAGATTTAAAAATGCGGAGAAATACACCATATTTTTGGATTGGAAGACAATATTGTTAAGATTTCAATTCTCTACAAATTGATCTGTAGAGTCAAGGTGTTCTTAATGAATAATCCCAGGACATTATTTTTTGTAGATATCAACAATCTGATTTCAAAATCTGTGTTTTAAAAAATGCACTAGAATAACCAAAAGATTTTTTTAAAGGAAGGAACAAAGTTGGAGCACTCACACTGTGATTTCAAGAATGCTATAAAGCTACAATAATCAAGATGGTGCACTATTGGCTAAAGAATACATACATAGATCAATGGAACAGAACAGAGTCTAGAAATAGATCCACACAAGTGCAGTCAACTGACTTCTGAAAGAGGTGCAAAGGCAATTCAATGGAGAATTGTCTTTTCAACAAATCGAGCTGGAAAATTGGACATCCACGTGCAGAAAGAAGAAAGAAGAGAAGAACAGCCTCTATTCTACTTTATACTTTGTACAAAATTTAATCCAAAATGGAGCATAGAACTAAATATAAAACTTAAAATTATAAAACGTCTACAATAAAATATCTTAAAAGGTCTTTGTGACTCTGGGTTATGTTTCTCAGATACAAGAGCAAAAGCATAAAGGATAATACATTGGCTTTATTAAAACTACAGTATTTTTCTTGTCAAAAGACACTGTTAGGAGATGGAAAAGACAAGTTACAGGCTAAAAAAAGGTATTTTCAAAACATGTATACAACAAGGAACTTGTATCTGGAATACTTAAAGAACCCTCAAGTCTGAACAATAATAAAAACGAACAACCCAATTAAAAATAAGCAAAAGAGTTAGGCCTGGCACGGTGGTTCATGCCTGTAATCCCAGCACTTTGGGAGGCTAAGGTGGCAGATCACAAGGTCAGCAGTTCAAGACCAGCCTGACCAGCATGGTGGAACCCCATGTCTAGTAAAAATACAAAAATTAGCCAGGCATGGTGGCGCACACCTGTAATCCCAGCTACTCAGGAGGCTGAGGCAAGGAGAGTCACTTGAACCCAGGAGACGGAGGTTGCAGTGAGCCGAGACAGTGCCACTGCACTCCAGCCTGGGAGACAAAGTGAGACTCTGTCCAAAAAAAAAAAAAAAAAAAAAAAAGATTTAAATACACACTTTATCAAAGAAGTAGAGTAATTTTTATAGTTTGGAAAACTTTTTAACTTAAAAATTTAAAAGATTTAGCTAAACTATAACTTCAGTAGCATGTTATAGTTAGGAATGCATGTATTAGCAAATAAAAAGGATGAAATCACTGCTTCACTAGCCCAACTCAAAAAAGTTGTTAAACCACTAAATTATGTCCAAGAAAAATAGAGAGAAGAGATAAAGAGGAAAAAAATGAAAGAAAACATATGCATACAATATAGATTCAGAAAGCCATGAATTGGTACTTTTTCTTTTTTTTTCTTTTTGGAAACAGAGGCCACCTGTCACCCCGGCTCGAGTGCAGTGGTGCAATCTCAACTCACTGCAATTTGACCTTCCAGACTCAGGTAATCCTCCGGCCTCGGCCTCCCAAGTAGCTGGGACTCTAGGTGTCAGAGTTCTTGCTCTGCCACCCAGGCTGGAGTGCAATGGTGCAATCTTGGCTCACTACAACCTCTGCCTCCCAGGCTCAAGCAATTCTCCTGCCTCAGTCTCCCAAGTAGCTGGGACTACAGGTGCCCACTACCATGCCCAGCTAACATTTTTGGGGTTTTTTTGGTATTATCTGTAGAGACATGATTTCACCATGCTGCTCAGGCTGGTTTCAAACTCTTGGGCTCAAGCGAAAGATTTAGGTTGAGGTGGCAGATCACAAGGTCAGCAGTTTTTCTGAGAAAAGAGGAAAAATGATATTTATGTTAAACCTCCAAAAGTGCTGGGATTACAGGAATGAACCACCGTGCCTGTCCTAAATCTTTTGCTTAAAAAAAAAAAAAAGGAAAAGAAAGCTATCCAGCTTTATAGTAAATGGGCATACAACACAACTAGGATGGTTTTATCCCCATAATGCACATGTAATTTAGCATCCAAAAATCAAAGTAATTCACCATACAAACAGGATAAAGGAGGATGTTTGCATGTGATAAATCACTGGCTTTAAACTTTTATTTTGTGTACCTATCTATATGTGTTATATTTCACAACTTTAAAACATTCATATAATAAACACCTTTAAGGCAGATTATTACCCTGAAATACACATACCTTTCAAAACTAGACATTCTGAGCAACATATTCAGTTGGTGCAAAAGTAATTGCGGTTTTTGCCATTTTATACAATTTGTAAAATTTAATTGTGTGGCCGAGCTTGCAAAAAAGAGAAATCATGAGATTCTAGAAAGATAGTAAAAACCGAGAACACAGTAGAAGTACCTGATACGGGGACTGGAGCAGCCACGCCAGGGGATGGGAGTCGCAGGGCCAGGACAAGGGACAGGGGCTTGAGTGTTACTGCCTATGTGTGGGACGGCGTGTGTGGGAGATTAAGAGCTGAACTTTAGACATTTTGAGCCACAGATGCATGTGAGACATGGAAGTCAAGCAGGGAGTTTGTTGTTAAACAACTGAATTGCAGGGGAAAAAAATATGTAAGCTAGAGATTAAATCTTGGGAATCTGGCACATTAGTTAGGTTTAAAAACTGTCTTCAGGGGCTTGAACTCCTGTAGCACTCTGTGCTTTCCTCTACGGTCACACGCCCCCTGTGACTTTTCTGCTTGTATACCTGTTTTTCCCTCTAGACTTAAGGCAGGGAATGTTCCTGTATCCTTGTTTTGGAGTCCAAAAACAAACAAAAAAAATACCTCTATCAACATGATTATTGAACCAGTGGTGATCTTGTCAAGCAGCAAGAAGCCAAGCATGAATTTGGTCAGGCAACAGACATGCTGGAAAAGCAAGTGAGCCTGGAAAGGAGGGCAGAATGTACTGGAAAAGGGAGAGATGGGCTTCCGAGAAGCAGGCTCCAGAGAAGAGGAGGGTGGTGCTGCTTGGATCCAAGACTGCTCTCTTCCTTCCAGGGTCTGACATGGGGTTCTCGGGAAGCACTGTGTGGTTGATGGGTTGGTTAGGAAAGTCCCTCCGCATCCTACCACCTCTACCCTGCCCCTGTGTGCCCGTGGGGCGATGATAGGAAAAACTCACACCCTAAAATAGGATCCAAATTCCTTCCTCTTTTGTCATCAGAGCTGCATCTACTTTGCTCGAGCAAGTCAGGCAGTCTCTGTGTCTTGAAGCCATAAATCTGCTTTCAACTTCCTTCAGCCACCTCTTCCTGGGTCTGTGAAAGGTCACTCAGAGTCCCTCCTTCGAGAGGGGGAAACCACCCAGCAGATGAAAGGAACATCACTGCAGTCAAAGCTCGTGTGCATGCCAGGTGTTTGCTGCAAGAGCCATTCCTGACTCACCTTGCTTTCTGAATGGCATTTCACATCTTTGCCAATTCCTTAGGAGCCCTCAATCGCCACACCTGGTAAATCAAAAAAAGTAATTCACTACAATATGCATCTGCAGGTGGGGCAGTGGAACTTCGGGAAGTAGGTCGGGGGAGGAAGGGTGTGGTAGGCACAAAGTTTACACAGCCTAAGGGGTGCTTCTTGACAGACTGATCTTGATCCTCATAGAGGTCAAGACTCTACCGGAAGTTGAGCTCCTAACCTGAAAGGAGAATCAAGATCAGTGAGCTACATGCTGCTTTTTTTTTTTTTTTTTTTTTTTTTTTTGAGACGGAGTTTCACTCATGTTACCCAGGCTGGAGTGCAATGGCGCGATCTCGGCTCACCGCAACCTCCGCCTCCTGGGTTCAGGCAATTCTCCTGCCTCAGCCTCCTGAGTAGCTGGGATTACAGGCACGCACCACCATGCCCAGCTAATTTTTTGTATTTTTAGTAGAGACGGGGTTTCACCATGTTGACCAGGATGGTCTCGATCTCGTGATCCACCCGCCTCGGCCTCCCAAAGTGCTGGGATTACAGGCTTGAGCCACTGCGCCCGGCCCGTGCTGCTTTTAAATAGCCTGAATATAGCTGGAGGAGGCATGGTTATAATGTTTCCTAAAATGAAAGAAAGGTGGATGCAAAATAATTGTACAGAGAATAGGCTGCACACTATAGCATGAAAACAACCTCAGCAAAGGGAAAAAAAAGACCTGGAGGAAACTGACCAAGGTATTATAATTGTAGCAGGTTCATTGCCCTGTGTGCAGCAAGTCAACATGCTGAGACTTTGGGTCGCAGCAGAGAAAGATGTTTCATCCTGGTGCTGCTGAACAAGGAGACAGGAGGAAACCTCACATCTATCACTCCAAGGAGTTTGGGGCTAGAGATTTTAAGGGTTTTGGAGTGGGCTAAAGTGTGGAGATTATCGACTGGTCAAAGAGTGCAGGGTGAAGTCACGGGGCAGGGAGATGAAGAAACTGTATTCTCATGCTGATTCGGTTCCACTGCGAGGGTTTTCAGACTCATTGTCCTCAGCTGTTCCACTGAAATTCAGGATCTGAAAAACAACTTAAGCAACTCTTAAAAGCCTTATGATTCTAACATTGGAGAGCCTATCTATAAGAACAATGAGGATGCAAATGGTCGGTGTCTGGTGCTACACGACTTTTCATTACAAGGAACTGAGCCAAAGCACAGCCTGATTCATGCTTCATTATAATTCTATTTCTGTCCAAAATGCTTGTTAACCCTGTGAGGACTTGAGGACTGATTCAATAGCACACCACATTTTCCAAATAACCTATATAATGTATATGCCTATCCTATTTTCTAAATAAGTCTAAAATGTGTATGCCTATGCTATGCATACATTGAAAAATACCAGTACACTTTTTGTAAAGAATAACACAGATTTTAAAAAATGTTTATTTTTGTGGGTGCATAGGTATACATATTCATGGGGTACATGAGATGTTTTGAAACAGGTGTGCAACCCATAATAATCACGTCATGGAGAGTGGGGGCTCCATCTCCTCAAGCATTTATCCTTTGTGTTACAAATAACCCAATTATACTGTTTTAGTTACGTCTGAATGTTCAATTAAATTATTATTAAATTTAGCCCCCCCCGCCATTGTGCTATGGAATACTAGGTCTTATTCATTCTTTCAATTTGTGTGTACCTATTAACCATCCCTACTTCCTCAGCAAACCCCTGGGTTACTTTCTCACCTTGTACCCTAATTTGGCAGACTGAGCTAGCACCTCTCAAACAACTGTAACAGCAACAGCAATTACTTCTTCATGAGCTCAGTGTCTACATATGCTGGACATGTTCATTGAGCAACTACTGTGGAGGCTGCTTGTGACCTGGGTGACAGCTGTCTCCCAAAGAGAGGGCAGAAGCCTGACTGCAGTGGGCTGTCAAGTGAGCTGGATGGGGCAAGGGAATGCAGCACCTGAAAGCAAACATGTTCAAGAAGTTTGGTTGTATGTGGGCAGTCATCGAAAAGGCTTTCTATTAGGATGTTGTATTAGTCTGCTAGGGCTGCCATAGCAAAATACCACACACTACGTGGCTCAAACAACAGAAATGCATTTTCTCACAATTCTGGAGGCTGCCAAGTCCAAGATCAAGGTGGTGGCAGGTTTGGTTTCCTCTGCGGTCTCTCTCCATAACTTACAGATGGCTGCCTTCTGGCTGCGTCTTCAACTGGGCTCTCCATTCTGCTTTCTCTCTGTGTGCCCAAATTTCTTCCACTTGTAAAGACATCATCCAGATTGAAGTTGGACCCATCCTAAAAGCCTTATTTTAACTTAGTCACCTTTTTAAAAAGACTCTATCTTCAAATTCAGTCACATTCTGATGTACTAGGGGTTAGGGATTTAGTTTATGAAATTTGGGAGGAAGGAAGCAATGCAATTCAACCTATAGGTCAAGGACAAAAAAAATTATTTTGTATGCAAGAGCCAGCTGGGCGCAGTGGCTCACACCTATAATCCCAGCACTTGGGGAGGCCAAGGATGGTAGATCACGAAGTCAGGAGATGGAGACCATCCTGGCCAACATGGTGAAACCTCGTCTCTACCAAAAATACAAAAATTAGCTGGGCCTGATGGTGCGTGCCTGCAATTGGGAGACTGAGGGAAGAGAATCACTTGAACACAGTAGGCGGAGATTGCAGGGAGCCAGGATCATGCCACCGCACTCCAGCCTGGCGACAGAGTGGGACTCTGCCTTAAAAAAAAAAAAAAAAAAAAGGTTAGAGAAAGAGAGGTGACTTAATAGTGACCTGAAGCTGGGGCAGGGTGGGAAGCAGAGCCCAGAGGAAAGGGAGTCCTGGGAAGGAGGAAGGAGGTATCTGCTGCAGCAACTGAGGGTACAGGCAGTCAGTTTCTCTGCAGTGCTGGGGTGCGGGTGCAGTCGGGTTCTCTGCAGTGCTGGGGTGCGGGTGCCCCTGGTTTCTCTGCAGTGCTGGAGTGTGGGTGCAGTTGGGTTCTCTGCAGTGCTGGGGTGCGGGTGCGCTTGGTTTCTCTGCAGTGCTGGGGTGCGGGTGCCCCTGGTTTCTCTGCAGTGCTGGAGTGCGGGTGCCCCTGGTTTCTCTGCAGTGCTGGAGTGTGGGTGCGCTTGGTTTCTCTGCAGTGCTGGGGTGCGGGTGCGCTTGGTTTCTCTGCAGTGCTGGGGTGCGGGTGCCCTTGGTTTCTCTGCAGTGCTGGGGTGCGGGTGCCCTTGGTTTCTCTGCAGTGCTGGGGTGCAGGTGCAGTCGGGTTCTCTGCAGTGCTGGGGATGCAAGCAATCGATTTCTCTGTAACGTGAAGGTGGGAAGCTGGTGGGTCTTCGTGTGACAGAGGAAAAGGATGCCTGAGAGTATAAACTGGAAACATTTTGAGGGCAATTTGACCATGTGTGTCAAAATCTCAAAAATGTGCATACTATTCAACCTAGAAATGCCCCTTCTGTTAATTTATCCCAAGGAAATAATTAGGGGCCTACATGGGAATCTGGCAATAAAGACGGCTACACAAATAAAACTATAGTTTTGTGTATCATACAAAAGGATACAAAACAACTTCAATATCCAAAAAATAAAGGCCTGGTGATATGGTTTGGATGTTTGTCCTCTTGAAATCTCATGTTGAAACGTGATCCCCAATATTGGAGATGGGGCCTGGTGGGAGGTGTTTGGGTCATGGGGGGCAGATCCTTCATGAATTAGCTTGGTGCCCTCCACATGGTAACAAGTCAGTTCTTGCTCTGTTAGTTCACCTGAGAGCTGGTTGTTTAAAGGAGGCTGACTCCTCCTCTCTCTCATCATATGACATGCTGGTTTCTCCTTTGCCTTCTACCATAATTGGAAGCTCCCTGAGGCCCTCACCAGAAGCAGATGCTGGCACTATGCTTCATCTACAGCCTGCAGAATCATGAGCCAGATAAACCTCTTTTCCATATAAATTATCCAGCATCAGGTATTCCTGTATAGCAATGCAAAAAGGACTAATATACCTGATTAAGCAAACTATTACATGTTTTAGAATGTCACATGCACAAGTCAGTAGGGCGCCAAGTGTGTATACAGCCATCAATTACGGGAGTATGTTTATGAAGATGGAATTTTGGCACAGGATAGCCTTGTATAAGGAAATGAGGTTCAGACAATATTGCAACAATTACACAAAGAATAATCGTGACTTAAAAAAATAGACAGTGGATAGATGTAAAAGAATAAAAAGAGCTCATGTGTGGGAGGCAAAGGTTAACTGTGGTGATCTCTGGGTGGTGAAATTAAGGGAGCTAATTATCTTCTTTTTGCTTACCTATATAGTTTCTAATTTTTGCCACAGTGAACATATTATTTAAGCAAGATGGGAAAAAAGCAATAAACACAACTTTTTAAATGCACCACCTGGATTTCTTTTCGGGGTTATTTTCCATAAGGAAACCAACTTGTTATGACCTCCTAAGAGTTGTTGTGTAAATGATGCTGCCATGTAGGAAATAACAAAGGGATATGAATATGTTCCCTGAGGACCGAGGTGGCAGAGAGGTGCCATGCTCCATCCCCTGGGGCCTGGGACAGCATTTAGCACACAGTAGGCCCCCAATAAATGGTTGAGGAAGAAATGAGTGAATGAGATACTATTGGCAAGGAGGGTAACTGAACGTCCCTCTAACTGAAAAAATCACTGGCTCACAGCAGCCTCATGTGAAGTGTAAAGTCATGCGTTAGTAAATAGCAAATTACCATGGGCTATGAATTTCTGACGTGGCTCCAGAGTTGAATGTTCTTCCTGTACATGTCTGAGGCTATGAGGAATGTGAATTTCAGTTTCTGTTCACTGCTCAAACTACTGATAAATCTAAACTCTGACACCGGTTAGATGCAAGGCATGTGCTTTCCAGAGAGCCTTTGAAACCAAAAGGCTTTGACATTGATCATGTATCATCTTCAGAAATGTTCCAGCGACTTTTCAGACATATTGTCATTACCACGATATCCTGAAGGCACTACATAGATGTCATGAAACAACAGCTTTTTACAGTCATGTTATGGGCTGGTCCAGCTATATAATCTAGTCCTCACATGTGAACGTGTCTGAGGCTATGAAGAGGAAGACAATGGGATGATATTATTACATCAGAGGATGAGTCTAATATCTTTCATCTGCCAGAGAGAAGACTGGAGATATTTATTGGTTCTGTACTTCAGCAACATGGTATTAATTGTCTTTGAGTGTTTTGATAGGTAGTTAGTGCAAGGGTATTAATAAAAACAGCCCCACTTCATTTTCAAATTAACTACTTGGCCATTGAGCAACAGGAGCTGATAAATTATGGCCATAAATTTGTGATGGAGATTTATGTCCTTGTGACTCAGAGCCAGGCCACGGGCATATTTAGATGGGGTGGAGAGATAAGGAATACCAAATCTGGGCAGTGAAAACCATCTGGGGTTCTGCAGAGACAGAATACCATTTAGTAGTAGAGCGAACATGGCCGGCCTGGACATCACTAATGCACTTATCCAAAAGACTTCTCCAGAAGATCTTTTCTCCCAAAAAGGTTGCTGAGCCCATTAGCTGTCACCTTTTTCTGGGATGCCATCGGTTGGTGAAGACCTGGCCTCCCAGGCCCAGGGGCAGGTCCCAGGCCATCCTGCTGGACCTGTGGAGACTAAGCCCATTTCCACCAGCTGGTTGGGGAAAGAGCCCACATTCACCTGCTCATCAGAAAAGCAGCTCCTCCTAGGCCAGCTGACACAGCTGATATTCCTCAGTGCTCCTCTTTTGCTAATACGATGGAAAAGTCTACCCAGATGGGTGCAGCAAAGAGGGAAGGAAATATTTCTTGCACAATTGTTGTCAGGTTCTGTGCTAGTGCCTAATTTACACAATTTCATTTAATCTCCATAACGATCTTGAAAGGTAACTCTTATTAACCAACTATTCACTCCATTTCAGAGAGCAGGAAACTGACACTCATAAAATGGAAGTGGCTTTCTCTAGGCCCGTGTACGGTGTCTGCACGGACTCCATATTGCAGGGACAATGTGAGTTTTGAAATCACAGAAACCAGCATTTGAGTCCCAAGTATGCTACTCACTAGCCAGGCAGTTTGGAAAAGCATTTAACCTTTCTATGCCCACAATTTTTTCATTTGTCAGCAAAAGGCGATAGACTCACATAGTCATCACAGGAAACATGGGTGGGTTAGACTAAATAATAAAATGAAAGTCTTAAATAAAAATGAGTTGGGATTCCAGGCCACGTTTTTCAGACTCCAAAGTTCTTGTAACTAAACCATAAAAACTCATGACCCTGGAGAGACACAGAGGCCAAGACAGAATGCCAGACAAATCCAGAGCTGGGGAGGACCTAGTGGGACCCACTGGGCTGCAATGTAGGGCTTGCACTTGAAGAGGAGCGCAGACAGAGCAGAGTTATCCATGCTCAGGAAAGGTTACAGCAAGGTCAGCAGCCAGGTAGACTTGACGATCAGCTAATGGTATACTTCCTATATGAAAATCATAAAAAGGAGAAAGAGGGAAGTGAGATTGATCTCTGAGATCTCAACTGTATACAGCAGCATCTCAGCTTTTTTTTGGTGACTGGGTCTCACTCTGTCACCCAGGCTGGAGTGCAGTGGCACAGTCATGGCTCACTGCAACCTCCATTTCCTCCAGGCTCCAGCAATCCTCCTACCTCAGCCTTCCCAGCAGCTGGAACTACTGGCTCACATCACCATGCCCAGCTATCAGCTTAAATCTGAGCAAGCCCGAAGGTCTGACCGATCAATACATGTCAGAAGTGTAATGGTCTGGGAGAGGAGGAACCTCTGAGAGGAGGATAGGGGGATAATACAGTAAACATTGTTGGATGGTGGGCACCCCAAACAATCTCCCAGGGGTGAGGACTGGTGGGGGGGCAATGAGAAGATTCATTTCTGGGCCTTGGTATTAACGGAGGGCTCTTGGCTCTAGGGAAGCTACTGACAGTAGGGTTTGGGCATGGGAAATCATCTGTGGTTCTGCAGAGATAGAAAACGATTTAGTAGTATAGACAACATGATCTGCCTGGACATCACTAATGAAGCGTCCAGTGCAAATACCCAGGATTCAGGGAAACCAAAGAGGAATTGGAAGTTGAGGCTATGAAAGTGATGAAGACACTAGTCCTATCCTCAGGGGGGCTGTGGGGAAGACAGTGAGCAGGATTTCTGACACAAGGTGGTCACATGTCGACAAAACAAGCTGAGGGTCCCAGAGCAGCCCTGAGGAAAGGCACCTAAGTCACCAAGGGTGGGAAAGAGTCCTGGAGGAGAGAACACCAGAAGTGAGACATAGAAGATGGTGGTGGCTGATCAGGACAAGAGAGGGTGTCCCTGACATGGTCCCACATATGGTCTTGTTCTATTCAGCACCATGGCTCAAAAGATGAAGCACATTCATGATCTGGCTCCCACCGACCCCTAGTCCCATTTCTCTTCACTCTGCCCCATACTTTAACCTACAGCAACATCAGCTGCTGGGGTTGCCTCCGCATCCAGGCTGCTGGTGAATTTCTGATTATACGACTCTTATCTGCCTGAAATACTCCACCATTCCTTAGGCTAAATGCTATTTTTATTTTATTTTATTGAGATGGAGTCTGGCTCTGTCATCCAGGCTGTAGTGTGAGGGTGCAGTCTCGGCTCACTGCAACCTTTGTCTCCGGGGCTCAAGTGATTCTCCTGCCTCAGCCTCCTGAGTAGCTGGGACTACAGGTGTATGCAACCATGCCTGAATAATTATTTGTTTTTTTGTTTGTTTGTTTGTTTGTTTGTTTGTTTTAGTAGAAACGGGGTTTCACTGTGTTGGCCAGGGTGGTCTAGAACTCTTGACCTCAAGTGATTTGCCTGCCTCAGCCTCCCAAAGTGCTGGGATTGCAGATGTGAGCCACCACTCCCGGCTGCGAAATTCTATTTATCCTTTAGGAGCCTTTTAGTAATTCTTCTCTGCCTCCTGCCTCCGGTGTTAGATGCTCTTCCCTGAAACCCCTGCCCAAGTCTCAGTCCCTGTCCTTGCCACCTTGCGCCAGATTTAACGAGGTGTCCATTTTCCTCACTAGTCAGTGCACTAGTTGGTGTCAGGAACTAACCTTTTTAGAATCGCAGTTGCCAGCATTTAGCCATTGCTTTGTAAATCATTTTGCAATGACCAGTTAAAAAAAGACAAACACATTTAAATGAAGTACTCCTTTTCTCCTTAGGGTTACCAGATAAACACGGGACACCCAGTTACACTGGAGTTTAAATTGAAATTTGAATCTCAAATAAACAAAGAATACATTTTTCAGTGTAAGTATGTCCCAAACGGTGCATGGAACATACTTGTACTAAGCAGAAATGTGTTTCAAATGTTGCACAGGACACACACCAAAAGACTGTTACTTATCTGAAATGCAAATTGAACTGGGCATCCTGTATTTTTGGTTGCTAAATCTGCCAGCCCGAAATATTGAAAAGCAGAAAGGGTATGGGCAAGAGCAGTCTCATACTGCTGGTGGAAAACGCTGAATCGGGTAAGAAATTTGGCAAAATCTTTTCCAATATGATCAGGTAATTGCTCAGAGATGAGGGAGTTCGTTCCAGTATTTACCATGGCTCGAAGTTAGAAAACACTGAAATTAATATCCCTAAGAGATTGGTTAAATGAAATAGAATTTTATGTGCCATGTAACATTGAGATTAAAGCACAAGTCTACAGCCATACCACCCTGAACGCGCCCAATCTCGTCAGGTCTCGGAAGCAAAGCAGGGTCGGGCCTGGTTAGTACTTGGATGGGAGATTAAAGCACAAGATCTGAAGGCAAAATGCCTAGGTGCTATTTCTCCTAAAAATAAAACAAAACCCAAATGCCTCTGTGCAAATCTCAGCTGCACATGACACTGCCTATGAGACTCAGAAGGGTTACTTAATTTTTTATGTCTCAGCTCCCACCTGTGTAAAATAGGAATGCAAACATTTTTACCCTGTAAGGTTTAGGAGATTAAATAAGTTAGCCATGTGCAGCCCTTACCAGAGGGCCTGACAGAAAGTAATGTTTAAATAAAGACTGCTGTTATCATTATCATCGCCCCTATTGTAGAATACTATGGTGTCATTAAAAATGTCTTTACAGATTTATATTTATTGATGGGAAAAGGTGTTCTCATTATACAGTGAGGGAAAACAATCCATCAAAGCAACAGACACGCAGCATCCATGTAGCAAATCACTTCTGAGCACCATCTCCCTGTCAGGTCTGCTGTTAGAAGTCAGCAACAGCACATACAGCCAGGAACACAGCAGAAAACCCGGAGGGTCATGAGCAGACAGACATTACAGAAAATATATACAAATTCAAAGGCAATGAGCACTCTGATAAGAGCTAAAGAGAAAAATAAATACAGTGAAATAGGAAAGGCCTCACAAAACAGAGATATTTTTCCCGAAATCTGAAGGATGAGAGGAGTTAGCCAGGCCAGCGAGCTGGGAGAATATTCTAAGCAGAGTAAATGGTGTCTATGAAGGCCGTGAGAAGGGGGCTATCTGGGCAAGTTTAAGGAACTGAAACAAGGCCAATGTGGTTGGATCCCAGTAGATGAGTGGGAGAGCAGAGCAAGATGAAATTGGACAAATAAGTAAGGGGTTGATCATGTTCAGCTTTGTAAGATATCAAAAGTCAAATTAAGGAGGGTAGTGTATTTGGGTTTTTATCCTAAGGTCCTCTGAGACAATCTCATCATCTGTCATCTTTGATTTACTTGCTTAGAATTCAAAATTCTGGACTGGAAGATCTCAGTGGCTGAATTAAAGCCACATGTCCCCAAAGGGTGAGACAGGGATGGTTACCCCTTCAGCTTCCACGTCTGCCATTGAAGAGCTGCTGCATGGTCCTGGGACCCTCCTTCCCACTGGATTCAGGGAGCTCATGTCAACCCACCTCCCATCAGTATCGCTAGCCTCCAGTTAGCAATTGCTGGTGTTACCCGTATTAAGATATTTCTCAATACTTTAGCAAAGGGTATGTCCTCTAAGCTCTCCTGGGAGACATAGTCAGGGAGTGAGAGGGTTAGTCGCACATGATAAATTCACTCCAGCATTCCTATCTCTCAGAGTCTTTAGATTCTTTCCTTTAGTCGATATCAAGGAATTTATGACATCTCAACTCTGTTTAATATAGGCCACCACTGAGTCCAGATTTCTGTCAACCAACTAAACAAACAACGGTGTCTACTCCCAGCTGCTCCGAGCTAGCAACAGAATCTGGAGGCTCTACTAAGTGCATCCTTACCAGCGACTTCAACTTGGTCTAAAATTATGTTCCTCTCCGCTTAGTCAAGAGTCTACAGAATTCATTCCCACACATGTTCCCTGGGTTTTGAAGGTGTAAATTAGCAAGGTCTTGCAAATCATTTGTTATATACGCCTTCTGCTCTCGGTTTGACTTTTTACTCCCTGTCTCCCCCGCAAGTATTCTAGGTCGGATCCTGGAGACAAGGGAGAGAGGCTGCAGTGCAGAGAAAGGACAGGCTCCTTCTTCCGATGTAACTCAGATAAGAGAGTTACAGTGCCTTTTGATCAAAAAATAAAGAGAGCCAACAGTCCAAGGAGGAGGGTTGCTTTGGCTGGCACAGAAAAATTGGTGATTTCTCTGAGTCTTCTCATATACCCCCATTCCGAATCTTACTCTATCAGTGCCTTCACTTTCTCCAAAGAAGCATGACAAAGCTGTGCATTCAGCTGATGTAATTCTACTAATCCCACCGTCCAACTTTGAATTTGTCTTCTACTCTCTCCGCGATGTGGCTTTTTGAGGTTGGACATTCATTTGGCACCGCCATAGAAAGTTCTTAGATATGGATGTCTGCCTTAAATTGAGAATCTGGGGATTTAAATTTGTCATTCTCTTTTTATAAGCTACCCAGGGCCATTTGAAGCAGCCATTTTTCCACAGTCCTTAAACAATTGTCTCTTTTTTTGAGATGGAGTTTTGCTCTTGTTGCCCAGGTGGAGTGCAGTGGTCTGATCTCAGCTCACTGCAACCTCCACCTCCCAGTTCAAGTGATTCCCCTAACTCAGCCTCCTGAGTAGCTGGGATTACAGGTGTCCACCACCATGCCTAGATAATTTTGTATTTTTAGCAGGGATGGGGTTTCTCCATGTTGGTCAGGCTGGTCTCCAACTCTGACCTCAGGTGATTCACCTGCCTCGGCCTCCCAAAGTGCTGGGATTATAGGTGTGAGCCACTGCACCCAGCCAAACAACTCCTGTCTTTTACGCTGACCCAGGACAATACTTACATGCTGCCCTAAAAGCTTCCTTGATTTTCATGAGCACTGACCATGCTTTAGATGTTCTGCTGCTGTGGACATGAACTTCCACATTCCTGTCTATGAATCCTAAAAGAATGATCATGCCCTAACTCCCTACTGAGGCAATCTGATCAACTCCAGATTTCTATCAAAGACCTTCTGACTTGAAGAGCCCGGGACATATGGCTTGGCACAAATTTCTGCATCAATAAGCTACAAGGAACAGAAACTGATTCTGACTCACTTATATTAATACAAAAGAGAAATTCATTGGAAGGTATTAGGTAGCTCATGGGTTTGGAAAATTGTCAAGAACCAAGCAAAGTGAGGCAGCAGGAAAAACTGGCCAGGATGTAACCACAGCTAGTAGCAAGCATAGCCATCACGGCCAGGCCACTGTCCCAGTCGGTTGCTGCCAGGCTGGCCGCATCATCCCTTCGCTCAGTCAGAAGTCAAACTTCCAGGTAGAAGCATTCAATGAATGATCACTAGACATGCCCTCATTCTAGCAGAGCAGCGGGAGTGGGGCGGGGGATGGGAGGGGGCGTGTAGAGATGGAAAGATTTCCCCTAAGGAATCCCAGAAAGAGGTTAGATTTGGGAAGGCAAAAAGTAATGTGAGACTGTGTTCTGTTTGGGGATATGACATAGAACCATGATGTTAGCACAGGGGTCGGGAACCTGACCTTGGTCATTATTCATCTCCATGGTCTCACTGAGATGTGGCCACTTCCGTGTGGTAAGTCCATGTAGATCACCATGGAATCACCTCCTCCCACCCACAGGAGGAAGGAGCCACATCCTGCGTCCTTTCCCGTACTGCCCCCCACCCACCAACTCTGGGCTCCAGGAAAGCCTGAAGGCCACTGCAGCACTGTTTTCCTAGACGGGCCACGTGCCCCTCTCTACTCTGGCCTCTTTTTTTTTTTTTTTTGACAGGGCCTCGCTGGGTCGCCCAGGCTGGAGAGCTGTGGTGCAGTCTTGGCTCACTGCAACCTGTGCCTCTGGGCTCAAGTGACGCTCCTCCCTCAGCCTGGAATTACAGCTGGGACTACAGGCACATGCCGCCACGCCTGGCTAATTTGTTGTACTTTTGGTAGAGATGGGGCTTAGCCGTGTTGCCCAGGTTGGAACACTGGCCTATTTCCTCTTTTCGTAATCTCTCTTCAGAAAAAAGGACAGGGCTGCTGACATCCACAAACCTGTCTGGAATTTCTGCTGTTCCCTCCATTTTTTTATTTGTTTGTTTGAGACAGGGTCTTGCTCTGTCACCCAGGCTGCAGTGGTGCCAACACAGCTCACTGTAGCCTCTACCTCCTGGGCTCTAGCTCGGCCTCCCGTATAGATGAGACTGTAAGCATGCACCACCGCACCCAACTAATATTTTGATTTTTAAATTGTAATGGGGATCACACTTTGTTACCCAGGCTAGTCTTGAACTCCTGGGATCAAGTGATCCTCCCGCCTCGGCCTCCCAAAGTGCTGGGATTAGAGGTGTGAACCACCGAGGGGTCTTCTGCTCCCTCTTATCCTGGAGCTGACCTAAGGTGGGGCAGGAGGCAGGTACCTTTCTAGGCTCCTCACTGTGTCTGAGCCCTTCTTGCTTTTCTCCTGAGTCTTTCACCTTTCCCAATCTGCAGAATCCTTTTGTAGGTACTGCTGTTGTTTTGTTCTGAAGGCAAAGGAGCCTGGCTTTACATCTATATTCTATTGCTTATGCCTTGACTTAGGCTTTTAAAATCCAGAAGCCGTAAAATTGACCCTTTGTTTTCTGCATTCTGCTTGGCCATCCCTCTTTGAAGGCAGAAAACAGAACACCCATACGCCGTTCATCAAGTCAGAGGAAGCTTTATTATAGGATAACAGGAAATGCCAAGAAGTAAAAAAAAAAAAAAAAAGTTGATATAAGTATAAACAATATTATCTTGCAATATTACTGTTTTTATGTGTATTTAAATTTTTATTAATTAAATCAGATTACAGTATTATTTAAAAAACAAAATTAGTTACTTTATGAGGTGGTGAGAGCTCTATAAATGGAGGTGTTCAAACAGAGCAGGATAGCCGCTTGTTAAGAGTACAGTAAAAGGAACTTCTCCATTGGTACTCCCACCAATGAGAAGATGTTTAAGGTATATTCTGAAGCTAATATTTCATGCTTTATTTTTTATTATATTTTTTCTTTGCTCCACAGGTGTTGGCATCATAATGGGAATATGTTGAGATCCCTAGTAATTATAAAAATTTTAAATGGCCTCCCTGGCCTCTAACAAATCAGTCAACATTTTTGAAAGGACTTGTTCTGAATGCCAAAGGTCGGCCATTTCTAATTCCATTGTTTCTACTGGCTTGGTAACAACTTTTCTGTTACAATGGCTTGATTGTTCTTTTCTATTTCTTGTGGTCTTTGCCCCATCAATCTTCTACGGAGCGGGTATTTCCTTATTTTTCTGGGATGAAGAGGAAGAAACATTGCTCTTACCCAAGTTTGGAGAAAGCATCTTTAAAAACACGAAAGCCACCTTGGACTTGAAGTAAAGGACCTGTATGTCAGCCCTAGACATGGTTCTTTGTAGTTCTGGTAACCTGAGAAGTTATTCTGTCTCTGAGCTTCAGTCATTTTATATGCAATGAGAAGATAGTTCCTATTGTATCAACATAATCAAAATTAAAAATGATGAGCCCAGGCGTGGACTGATCCTGAGGTCACAGTGTCATGGCCCCATCTCCATTTCTCTGCCATTCTCTGTACTCCGTTCTTCCCTGAGTGTCAACTTCACATTTCCCTCCTTCTTCCTTCTCCCCTGGCTGCCTCCTTTTGTGGTAGCCAAAACAACAGCAATCTTCCGGCCTCTCCTCCACCTATTCTACCCTCCAAAGGAAGAAGACTGATCTCTTTCAGTACTTACCATAGATAAAAGAGGAAACCTCTTTCCTGGAAGTTCAAGCAGCTGTCCCTTTATACCTCATCAGCCAAACCAAGTCAGATGCCCATCCTGACCAATTCTTGTGGCCCAGAGTGGTTGAGCTGAACAAATGGAAACCAACTAGAGCTTCTTCTGGAGATAAGGTAGCAGCTGTCCCAACCTAGGAAAGGACTCCCCTCCTAATAAAGATATACATGCTATTTCTCGGAGAAGGAGATTGAGAAAGGGTGGCTGGGGAGGCATTCACCAAGGGGCCGATATTCCTATACAGCTTACTAGGTTAATATAAAAAATCACAGAAGATTGTGAAGACAACATGACCTATACCTGTAAACTGCTGGTCACTGATATGCCAAGTGGCATCAGAAGACTAGTTTGATTTCTGGCCCTATCACTTTGAACAATTTACAGAACTCTGAGCCTTGGTTTCTCCGTCTGTAAAATGGAGATGTCAGCTAACAATGGAACATGCTTACATATATGTACTTATTATAAATTGCTTTTAGCTTAATCCATGCTAGAATTGAGTCAGCTCTTATAAAACCAGTTTGAGCTGGTAAATTTGGAGGTCTTGTTTGCAACCTTGAGAAAACCAGCCCTAAGCACATCAATAAGTTCTGAGGAATCGTGCCACTGAGATTTCAGATGGAAGGAATGCTTTGTGAACCAAATTTTTTGTAACATATAGAAAATCAAATTCATCTGTGCATAAGTCATCATGCCCTGAATGCTTAATCTCCATATCTCTGATGCAGAAAGATTAATCTTGGAAAGAATAACTGACAACCCACTGCCTTGGGCTACAGAGAAAATGAAAATGTCTTCTACAAATGTGATTCATATTACAATACTCATGCACGTTTTGTGCTACCTGGCCTTGTTCAAATAAAGGGAACTTCGACCACGATTCTGTTGGAGGGTATGCCTTTTTCTTATTGTATCACTTTCAGAATTGCTAGAAGATAAAAAGAGGCCTGTTTCTTGCTAACACAGTCTTCTCTATGAGCCAGGCATTCCTTGGGAGTAGTATGGCTCAGTTGGATTTTGTCAGCTTGCTCTGTGACCAAATTCAGACTCAACTATTTACTTAATCTCCCTAAGCTTTAGTATTCTCACAGGAAAGTTGGGGTGATAACAGTACCCACATCACTGTAAGAAATAAATGAGATAATGTATGCTAAATGCACAAAAGAGAGCCTAACACGTGTAACACATGTTAGCCATTATTGTATTTGGATTTCTGAGAAAAGAGGGAATGTATATTGGAAAAGTGCTAGGCTAGGTTGATACATATTCTGGTTTTAGACCTTGTCTTATCGTAATGTGTATGTCCCAAGAGAGGAGGGACCTGGAACAGAGCACAGATGGGAGTCTCTGGCTCCTGGCCAAACCCCTTCTTTTCCTACCCTTGACTCAGTCCTGCACCATGAAGGGTCTTGTGCGCATGCTTGGACATCCCAACCTGTACGTCCAAGCTCTGCCTATAAAATCTTCCTGCCCAAATGCAAAGACTACCCCTTGCAATTGGAAATATATACATATGTGGCAAAGTCTGCCATTGCCACTGGAAGATGGACAGGAAAAAAGCTCTACAGGGCATGAAAGCAAGCTGGGGCCATCTGAGCAGAAACTTCAGGGTGCTTGGGCCCAATAGCATGTCGTATAAAGAAGAGGGACAGACGCCGGGCGCGGTGGCTCAAGCCTGTAATCCCAGCACTTTGGGAGGCCGAGGCGGGTGGATCACGAGGTCAAGAGATCGAGACAATCCTGGTCAACAAGGTGAAACCCCGTCTCTACTAAAAATACAAAAAATTAGCTGGGTATGGTGGCGCGTGCCTGTAATCCCAGCGACCCAGGAGGCCGAGGCAGGAGAATTGCCTGAACCCAGGAGGCGGAGGTTGCAGTGAGCCGAGATCGCGCCATTGCACTCCAGCCTGGGTAACAAGAGCGAAACTCCGTCCCAAAAAAAAAAAAAAAAAAGAAGAGGGAGAGATCTGGGTAGTCACATCTCAATGGCTCCAGGCACATCTCAGCCTGTGGGGAGAGTGTAGCAACAGGAGGGTCAAAGAAAGGGCCCTCTAAAGTAGAGGACCCAGGACAGGAGCCCCAGTTACCTGGACTTAATTAAGAGTGGTACCGATTTCATCTCTTAGAAACTTGTCCTTTAGAAAATCAGTGCCTAGGGCTCTAGTTTTTTTAAAAAATCAAGTTTTATTGATACATAATTAGCATATCACACGATTTACCCAGTTAAAGTGTACAATCCAATGTTTCCAGCATATTCAGAGTTATGCAAGCAGCACCAGGCTCAAGAATAGCCCAGTGGAAGCATGAGAAGGGGACACTGGAACTAGGTCTTCCTCCGGGCGTCTCTCTCCTTCATGTCCTCTTATGAAGTATGTCAGTCCACTGAGTTTCATTCAAATATTTAAAGACATGTATTTGGCCGGGTGCAGTGGCTCATGCCTGTAATACCAGCACTTTGGGAGGCAGGTGGATTGCCTGAGGTCAGGAGCTCGGGACCAGCCTTGCCAACATGGTGAAACCTTATCTCTGCTAAAAATACAAAAATGAGGTGGGTGTGGTGGTGCACACCTGTAATCCCAACTACTAGGAGACTGAGGCAAGAGAATCGCTTGAACCCGGGAGACGGAGGTTGCAGTAAGCCGAGATTGCACCACTACGCTCCAGCGTGGGTGACAGAGCAAGAATGTCTCCAAAAAAATAAAAATAAAAATAAAGATAAAGATACAAATTTCTGGTATACCTCCAATGGGCAACTCAGTATCTTCTTAGGGTTCAATGAAGAAATAGTGATCTTTTCCCAAACTGAAGAAAAAAATTTGCCTCCAAAATGTATTTTCCCAAAAAATGTTCAAGGGAAAATTCGGATATACAAACTTTTCACTTTATTCTCCAAGGTCAGAACCTAATCTCCAAGAAATATACAAGGACACTTAGTGTACTTGACATGAAAGTACAGACAGAAGATTTCGCTCTGTCCCAGCTTCTGCAGGCCCTGTCTCCCCGTGACTCAGAGTCAGGTCGATCAGTCATCTGCAGCTGTGGTCTCAGTTCTTTTAATAGTGCATTTTATCAGTAAAAACAACAACGAACTGGCATCTCCATAATTACACACAGCTATCCTTCGCTATCTAAAAATATCAGTTCCTGAGTTGGGATGGTACATTCGGATAGTGAAGAGTATCAGTTTAGCCAAATCTATCTGGTTCTGACATCAAGCAGTCAGAATTTGGATGGCAAAGAATTCATCCTAAAATACATCTGAATTAGTTTAGTTCTTGAGTTTGGGTAGGATAGCTATTTATTTAAAATTATATTCGTGTACTCCTGTACTAAAATATTATGGGTATTAAAAAATCAGAAAAATCATGATTTTAAATAGAGAAAATAAAAATAAATACCACAGACATTCTTATCGTGATGCTAGTGTATTTGGAGTGTGTGTCCCTGCTTTGCAAAGAGTTCAGGCCAGCTGAGAATCAGGAGTGACCAAGGGTCACGGGGAAGACTGCAGATTAAACAGCCCAATCTATCTCACTGATTCTCAGAACAGTTCTCTGCTCTCATATATATTCACAGCTATTAGCATGGTTAATGCTTGGGATGACTGCCTTTTCTTCATGTAGCCTCATTTTATCACTTTATAAGTTTTGATGGTATTAGCAAATTTGTAATAGCTTCTCCCTTCTCTGCTTCACAGTAGATCAAACATTAGCACGTTAAATGGGCAGTTTATGATTTCTCCTTAAAATAGAATCCTAATTGTGTTTAAAACTACCTTCTCCCTGGGTGGTTCTGCAATAGTAATTGCCAAAATGCTGAAAGGCTTGTGTCTCTCAAGAAGTAACAATCTAAAACTGGCCTCTTCTAGCCTCTTACTGAATTTCAAATAAGCATCTGGCCTTTTCTGACCCAGAGAGAGATGGTCAGGACTGTCCCCGTGAACTACAGTTGCTGGTGCAGTAGAGTTCTGTGATTTAATTTCATCAATATTTCTGAAGACTTTCCATCTACAAGATTCAGTAGTCTGAGCCAGAGTTTCCAGTTTACGTTAGTATAGGGTCAGTGAAAGTGTCATTTATGTGCAGAGTGGCTTGCTATATAAGAACCAGGTCTTCGGACAACATTTAAATTTTTGATTTCATCTTTGTATCTGGTTGTCATGAAGAGAAAATTGGCTTGTCTATTACAGTGGTCTTCAAACACTTTTTAGTAGCACAAGATCTTTTCTCTAAGATTGTACTTGGAGCCATTATGTGTGAAAGAGAAGATTGATCTCCAGTGGACAGGGGCAGGAACCCTAGGTTCCAGCTGCTTGGCCTTCTCTTCTCCAAGGCTTCCATTGCCCTTCTTTGTTAGAACAAAGGGAAGGAGCTGGGAGAAAAAGATTGAAGCACATGACCGGAAATCTAAGTTCTGCAAGAAACGGTATGAATGTGTAACTTGGAGCAGGGTATTCAACCCCTCTGTGCCTGTTTGTTTATTATTTTTTTTATTTTTTGGGACAGAGTCTCGGTCTTGGTGCCGGTTCTCTGGGGATTCTTTTAATAGTGACTAAATGACGGCTATCATCTCTCACAAAGATGTCTTAACATTGATGGAGCTCATGTTGAAAAACAAAGTTTGTATTTTAAAAAAATTATTTTATCTTTCATTATTCTTTTCTTTTTTGGAGACGGAGTCTCACTCTGTTGCTCAGGCTGGAGTGCAGTGGCACAGTCTCAGCTCAGTGCAGCCTCAGCCTCCCAGGTTCAAGCGACTCTCTTGCCTCAGCCTCCTGAGTAGCTGGGATTACAGGCACCTGCCACTATGCCTGGCTAATTTTTGTATTTTTACTAGAGATGGGGTTTCACATTGTTGATCAGGCTGGTCTTGAACTCCTGATCTCAGGTGATCCTCCCACCTCAGACTCCCAAAGTGCTAGGATTACAGGTGTGAGTCACTGCGGCCGGCCAATGTTTGCTTATTTGAAAGATACCAATGATATCTGCTTCCCAGAGTGAATATAAGCCTCAAATGAAAATTCTGGCTCCATGTTTTACTTAATCACTCTGTGCCAATCAGGCCCAGATTTCCTCCTGGGCAAGAATAGGGCAGCCATGACAGTTGCTCTCAGCCCAGCCTAAGGCACACAGGTGAGAAAGAGTTTCTGCCCGAATCATCTTTAAGCAGCAATATCAACATTTACAACAGTAAACCTTGATCTGCAACTGCAAATTCGTTACCTAACTGACTTCTTCCTGACGGTGAGAGAAACCACAGGTCCTCAGTCCCCTAGAGGCTCTCCATAAGTCCTTAATGACTAGCCCACTTTCTCCTCAATGCATTAGTAACTTACTTTGTTTCTAATAGCTAAATATTGTCTTTCCCTTCTCCCACAAGTGTTCCCTCCAACTTCTCCTTTTGATCAGCACTGACCCATTCAATGAAAATGACTGAATATGCTTTGAAATATCACGAAATGCGCACATTAGTTACTGTGTTTCATGCAAGTTTCCAGAAATTCTACATATCACACCTTCTGACATTCATTTATCATCGGCTTCAACCAGTTTTATTTTTCCTTTGTAACTAACCTACACCTCATCTATTCCTCCACAGCCCTGGAAACCTAAATTCAAGACAGACCTATAGCTGATAGCCCTGCAAGTAGACTTAGCTCGTCCTTTCTTTCCCCACCAGCCAGTTTTGTTTTCTCAGAGCGGAGCCAAAATTCTACACCAGATATGCTGCTGCCTGGTAATCTTTTCATTAACAGGCCATCCGCCAACTGGAATCATCAATTACTATTGGCACAGAGAATTCACAGTCCTTTTCCAACAATGAGGGTGGTGGGCATACCAGGCCTGGATTCATTTCAGCCACATGGCCCATTTCTCCTGTCTGTCTCCACTGGGGGATTTTAGAATCTGTATTGTTTTGTGAAGAGAATGGTCAGCGTCCTGGCTGGTTGTGTCTATGGAGGTAGAACCTGTGAACAGGAAGTGTAGCCAGCTGGAGGCTCAAGCTGTAGGTCTCCTCTCAATCTGGGGACCCTCAGGCTCTGCAGCTGAAGGAGGCACAGCTGTAAGGTGTGGGTGAACGGAGGCAAATGTGGCAAGCAGCTCATTGCCCAGGCCTGACACTTCAACCCCTACAGCATCAGAGGTGTTTGCCAACAACCCCACCTTCCCTGGAAAGGGTGAGTTATTGACTGTGAAGGAAACACGAGTAATGGAAGTTATTTCCTTGCAAAGACAACATGAGACAGGGTTCTCTTTTAGGTAGTGAGTCTTATCAACAATGGCTTCCCTAAGTGCTTCCAAAGTGTCTATCCATTAGGGCCAAAGGAGGTGCTTTGATTCTCTCTCAGAGGAGAGAGCAGTTTAATAAATCAGCGAGTGGATGGAGCATCTAAATTCAATAATTGTGAAGTGCAGATAAATCACTGCTGTCAATGCTGACTTTAGACTTTATTCATTCAAAATAGTTCAATTCGAACAGCAATATGCCTACCCAGCATCTGGACACACACGGCTTATGGCCCCCAGCCACCAGGCTAGAATGTCTCCCCAGAGTTGGGCCTCATTCCTGGCCGTCTGTTGGGAAGTAAGGACAAAGGAAGGAGGTTGAATTACAGCCTGAGAGATGACCCACGCTAGTGGCAGAGAGACTGTGGAAGCTCAAAGTGAATAATTCATTGTGCTGTTTGGCTGTGCGTTAGGTTTCATCCCTGGAGCTGCTGATGCAAAGGAGATCAGGCTCTGGCATCTTACCCAAGCTGCGCAACAGGGCTTTCCAACACATTATTTGTTGTTGATTTGCTCACCAGCAACATGAGGGCATGAACAATGGTACATGATCGAAGCTGGAAGTTTAATAGATTCCAGCTGAGCCAAGACTGGTAGGGTATTTCCACTTACTTCCTTAGATTCTTCCCCGTAGAATATGTGGTATTTCTACCCTCTCCATTTAAACTCTAAGTTTCATGTGAAATGCAAGAAAGTACAGCCCTTATATTTATAAACATGTCAACTTGTAAATGGTTGGATAGGTATTTGAATTATTGATTGTTAAATATTTAAGCTGAATTCCTCATCCATCAGTTCTCATGAGAAGCCAGGAGACAGATTTACGATGCTGGAGTTTTTCTGGTTAGTTGGCAGTTGGCATCTCTATCAATTATAGCTCACACGCTAAGTTCTGCAGCGTTCATTGCAGGCACTCAGAATTAGTGTCTATTCTTCCTTTTAGAGAACGTTTGTGCAACAAGAGCTTCTGAAATGCAAAGAACAAGTAACGTGCCATCTCTGAATTACTGCTGCCACTTTCTCAGGTTTTGGTGGGTCTGATTGTGTCGCTGGCTATAGCGTAGTTGAAAGAGCAAGATTTTTTTTTTTTTTTTTTTTTAAGACGGAGTCTTGCTCTGTCGCCAGGCGCCAGGCTGGAGTACAGTGGCGCAATCTTGGCTCACTGTAATCTCCGCCTCCTGGGTTCAAGCAATTCTCCTGCCTCAGCCTCTCTAGTAGCTGGGACTACAGGCACATGCCACCATGCCCAGCTAATTTTGTACTTTTTAGTAGAGAAGGATTTTCATCGTGTTGGCCAGATCTTGATCTCTTGACCTCGTCATCCGCCTGCCTCGGCCTCCCAAAGTGCTGGGATTACAGGCGTGAGCCACTACGCCTGGCCACGAAAGAGCAAGGTTTTTAGAGGAAAGCAGATCTGGATTTCAGCTCCAGCTTCCTCACTTCCTTATCCTGTGAACTTAAACCATTTTCTTCATATCTCTGAATCTCAATTTCTTTATCTACAAAATAAAGTCTCGTGATTTTGTTTCATTAGTGAAATTTAAACAGACTCTTGCTCACGCTCATTCTTACTCCTTCTGCCTCCTCAACAGCCCAGGTGCTTTCCTGGGTGGCCCTTCCTAGAGTGGCCCTGTGTAGCTTGGCATACCCTTTCCTCTTGCAAACCATGAGTAACAACCTATCTTTTCTTGGCAATTCTCTCTTGCTTTCTCTTTTTTTTCTTTTTTTGAGGCAGAGCCTCACTCGGTTGCCCAGGCTGGAGTGCAGTGGCACAATCTTGGCTCACTGCAACCTCCACCTCCCAGGCTCGAGTGATTCTCTTGCCTCAGCCTCCCAAGTAGCTGGGATTATGGACACACACCACCACACCCAGCTAATTTTTGTATTTTTGGTAGAAATGAAGCTTCGCCATGTTGGCCAGGCTGGTCTCAAACTTCCGGCCTCAAGGGATCTGGTTGCTCTGGCCTCCCAAAGTGTTGGGATTATAGGTGTGAGCCACCGGGCCTGGCCACCTGATCTTGTGGTCTCATCACAACTGAATAATAATAAAACTACATTTTAAAACATTTATACATATATAATGTATATATATTTATATGCAAATATAAATATATACGTGTGTGTTTATATATGTGTGTATACATATTAATATTTATGTGTATATATGTTTGTGTATTAATGTTTATGTGTATATGTGTGTATGTGTGTGTGTGTATCAGGTACCATTTATTGACAGCTTGCTATGTTCCAGACACAGTTCTAAGCGATTACATATATTAACTCATTTAATTCTCACAACTTTTTGAGGTATGTACCACTTATTAGTCCTATGTTATACTCAGAAAATTAAGGCACCAAAAGTTTAAGGAACCTGTCGGAGTTCACACAGCTGGTAAGTGGTGGAATTGGGTTTCAATCCTCTACATCAATAAACTTTCTGCAAAGAAGGAAATATGCTATATGTGTTGTCTAAATGGGAGGCATTAGCCACATGTGGCCATTGAATACCTGAAATGGGATTGAGGAACTGAATTTTTAATTTTATACAAATTTAATTCATTTAACTTTGAATATCCACATGTGGCCAGTGGCAACTGTACTGGACAGGGCAGCTCTAGGCCCTGTACCTATAACCCCTACACCACAGGAAAATGGAATAAACATTTTTCTGCAGAACTTCTCAGAGCTTTTGTCTGTCAGTGGGTATTGTGAAACTCAAAGAAATAGAACAAGGGATACAATCTCTTCTGCTTCTCTGGAGATGGCAGATGACCTCTGTCCCCATGTGAGACTGGGGAACTGACACCCACAGCCAGAGCAGGTGCCTGCCCGTGCAATGTGATAGAGACTGCCTGGTCCCCAGGTACTTTCCTGAAATGCCTACCATGGAAATCAGTCCTCTGGCATAGAAACAAAACCATTTCATCCCAAACACATGCAGGTGGTTAGAGATAAAATTTATTTCATAAACACATTGTTATTTTAATACAGGATGGATTAAATCATTTAAATTAATTAAGATGCATACTTTAAAAATTATAAATGTGCACCTTAACTCATATCAGTGTTACACAAAGTGTGGTTCTTTCTAGTAGCACAGTACTCATGGGAAGCTAGTGAGAAGCGAATTATCGGCCCAAGCCAGACCTAATGAATCAAACTCTGAGGGTGTGGCCCAGCAATCTGTTTTTAACAAGTCCTCTGGGTGACTTGTTCAAGTCTGAGATCACCTTACATAAGTGATCTAATTTAATCTATAAAGCTGGAGAAAGAGAGTCCCAGGGAATTTAAATGACATGCTCAAAACTACTCAGCAGAAAAATTTACAGAGCTGGAACATGAACCCAGTTCTTAACCAGTGTCTGGGTATCTGCCTAGAGGTCTTCTGGATTTCCTGGGGACAGCCCCAGATGCTGATGGCCCTTTTCTCTCTGCTTACCCCAGTCTCAGACTGAGGTGATGACTGTGGGGCAAGAGAGCCAGCAACATGCTCCCCTAGCATTTCTCTTTCCTACTCCCACCTTCTCCATCTCACCCCTGTCACAATACACAGGTCAACAAGTATACAGTAAGCATCCTTTTCCATCTTTCCCTCAGCCTCGCTCCTAAGAATTTTGTACATCCCTAGTCTCTCATGCAGGAAAGTAGAAATTTAACAGGCATAATGGAGGAAGGGGAAGGAAATGGGATTCCATAACTGGAAAATGCTGGATTAAACAAAATTAAGTAGGTTTCTTCATTACAGGTCTTTTCAGAACTTTTACTATGTAAAAAGGTGATGCTCTAAAAAGGATATAACATGCAGCATTCACCAATTCAGATGACCACAGAACCTTCTTATTGGAGAGCATTTCATGAGACAAGCATTCTGTAGAGGGCAGGTGCTTTTCCCATGGACAGCAGAGCATGAGCCCTAAGTGGGTAAGACATAGGACAGGTAGATGGTGCGGGTCATGGTAAAGAATAGGGAAAGTCCAGAATGCAGAATTCCCATTGCACCAGTCATTGCCACTTGTAGTCCATCTTTGAATCTAGCCTTCATAAGGTCAAGTTTATTGAGCGAAGAAAGGTAAGCATAGGGAAATATTAGTACTTAGAGGGTGCAATAGTCTGAATTTATCTTGCAGAATTCATATGTTGAAATGTCAAAACTTAATTGCCAATGTGATAGTATTAAGACCTGGAGTGTTTGGCAGGTGATTAAGTTATGAGGACAGCACCATCATGGATGGAATTAACATCTTACAAAAGAGGTGGAAGGGAGCACACGAGACCCTTTTTTGCCCTTCAAGGTGCCATATTGAAAGCAGAGTCCAGGCCCTTATCAGACACCAAACCTTCCAGTACATTAATCTTAGATTTCCCAGCCTCTGTAACTGTAAGGAATAAATTTCTGATCCAAGATGGTCACATAAGAACAGCTCTGGAGTACAGTTCCCCATGAGAACGCAGAGGGTGAGTGATCAGCACATTTCCAAATGAGTTTTTACTGACCACAGACCAGGAGATTCCCAGGCAGAAAAGCACCAAAAGTTTCCAGCACTGCTGTTTCAGCCAGTGCAGCAGGTCTCCGCACAAAAACTAACACAAACCTGGGTGGCTGTTTCAACTAGTTCCTGGGATGCCTGGGAGACAGAGTCTCCCATTCAACTGAAAAAAAGGGGGCTGAAACAGGGAGCCAGGTGATCTGGCTCAGCAGGTGTCACCCCCACAAAGACCAGCAATCTGAAACGCTCTGGATTGAGAGTTTCACAGAAAGCACAGCTGGACTGGGGATGGTCCAGCTTTGTTGAGGGAAGGGCGTCCGCCATTACTGAGGCAGTCCACCACTACCGAGGCAGACTGCCATTAATGAAGCAGTTCTAACTATACCTCTATAAACAAAACCACAAGGAAGTTCACACAGCAGCTGGGCACAGCCCATGGCAGCTCAGCAACACCTCTGCTGGCAGACTGTGACTAGGCTACCTCCTTGCTAAGCAGGGCAGCTCTGAAAAAAGGCAGCAGCACATCTGGAACTTATAAATAAAGGCCCACCTTCCCAGGACAGAGCACCTGGGGAAAAAAGGCAGTAATGAGTTCTGCTGCAGCAGACTTAAACGTACCTGCCTAGCAGTGCTGAATGGAACAACAGAGCTCTCAGTTCAGCACTTGAGCTCCTATAAGAGACAGACTGTCTCCTCAAGCAGCTCCCTGACCCCCATATATCCAAAGAGACACCTCATAAAGGAGAGCTCAGGCTGACATCTGGCAGGTATCCTTCTGGGACAAAGGTAACAGAAGAAGAAACTGGCAGCAACAGTTACTGTTCTGCAGCCACCACAGGTGATACCCAGATCCCCAGGCAAGCAGGGTCTGAAGTGGACCTCCAGCAGTCCTATAGCAGAGGGATCTGACTGTTAGAAGGAAAACTTAAAAACAGAAAGAAATAACTTCATCGTTAACAAAAAGGACATCCACTCAGAGACCCCATCTGAAAGTCACCAACTACAAAGACCACAGGCAGATAAATCCACAAAGATGAGAAGAAACGAGCACAAAAAGGATGAAAACACCCAAAACCAAAAAGCCTCTCCTCCTCCAAGGGATCACAACTCTTCATCAGCAAGGGAACAAGGCTGGATGGAGAATGAGCCTGATGAATTGACAGAAACAGGCCTCAGAAAGTTGGTAATAACAAACTTCTATGAGCTAAAAGAACATGTTCTAACCCAATGCAAAGAATCTAAGAACCTTGAAAAAAAGTTTGATGAAATGCTAAAGAGAATAAACAGCTTAGAGAAGAATATAAATGAATTGATGGAGCTGAAAAACACAACACGAGAACTTTGCAACGCATACATAAGTTTCAGTAGCCAAATTGACCAAGCAGAAGAAAGGATATCAGAGATTGAAGATCAATTCAATGAAATAAAATAAGAAGGCAACATTAGAGAAAAAAGAGTAAAAAGAAATGAACAAAGCCTCCAAGAAATATGGGATTATGTGAAAAGACCTAATCTACGTTTGATAGGTGTATCTGAATGTGACGGAGAGAATGAATCCAAGCTGGAAAACACTCTTCAGGATATTATCCAGGAGAACTTCCCCAACCTAGCAAGGCAGGCCAACATTCAAGTTCAGGAAATACAGAGAGCACCACAAAGATATTCCTCAAGAAGAGCAACCCCAAGGCACATAATCGTCAGATTCACCAGCATTGAAATGAAGGAGAAAATGCTAAGGGCAGCCAGAGAGAAAGGTCAGGTTACCCACAAAGGGAAGCCCACTGGACTCACGTGGATCTCTCAGCAGAAACCCTATGAGCCAGAGGAGAGTGGGGGCCAATATTCAACATCCTTAAAGAAAAGAACTTTCAACCTAGAATTTCATATCCAGCCAAACTAAGCTTCATAAGTGAAGGAGAAATAAAATCCTTTACGAACAAGCAATTTCTCAGAGATTTCATCACCACTAGGCCTGCCTACAAGAGCTCCTGAAAGAAGCACTAAACATAGAGAGGAACAACCAGCCACTCCAAAAATGTACCAAATGGTAAAAAGCATCGACACAATGAAGAAACTGCATCAACTAATGGGCAAAACAACCAGCTAACATCAAAATGGCAGGATCATATTCACACATAACAATATTAACCTTAAATATAAATGGGCTAAATGCCCTAATCAAAAGGCACAGACTGGCAAATTGGATAAAATTTCAAAATCCATCAGTGTGCTATATCCAGGAAACCCATCTCACATGCAAGGATACGCATAGGCTCAAAATACAGGGATGGAGGAAGATTTACCAAGCAAATGGAGAGAGAGAGAGAGAAAAGCAGGAATTGCAATCCTAGTCTCTGATAAAATAGACTTTAAACCAACAAAGATCAAAAGAGAGAAAGAAAGGCATTACATAATGGTAAAAGGATCAATGCAACAAGAAGAGGTAATGATCCTAAATATGTATGCACCCAATACAGGAGCCGCCAGATACATAAAGCAAGTTCTTAATGACCTACAAAGAGACTTAGACTCCCACACAATAATAGTGGGAGACTTTAACACTCCACTGTCAATATTAGACAGATCAATGAGACAGAAAATTAACAAGGATATCCAGGACTTGAACTCAGATCTGGATGAAGCAAACCTAATAGACATTTACAGAACTCTCCACCCCAAATCCACAGAATATACATTCTCAGCACCACATCACACCTACTCTAAAATTGACCACATAATTGGAAGTAAATCACTCCTCAGCAAATGTAAAATAATGGAAATCATAACAAACAGTCTCTCAGACCATGATGCAGCCGAATTAGAACTCAGGATTAAGAACTAACTCAGAACTGCACAACTGCATGGAAACTGAACAACTGGCTCTTGAATGCTGACTGGATAAACAATGAAATGAAGACAGAAACAAAGATGTTCTTTGGAACAATGAGAACAACGACACAACATACCAGAATCTCTGGGATACATTTAAAGCAGTGTCTAGAGGAAAATTTATAGCAATAAATGCCCACATGAGAAGAAAGGAAAGATCTAAAATCGACACCCTATCATCAAAATTGAAAGAGCTAGAGGAGCAAGATAAAAAAAAAAATTCAAAAGCTAGCAGAAGACAAGAAATAACTAAAATCAGAGCAGAACTGAAGGAGCTAGAGACACAGAAAACCCTTCAAAAAATTAGTAAATCCAGGAGCTGGTTTTTTGAAAAGATCAACAAAATAGACCATTAGACAGATTAATAAAATAGAAAAGAGAGAATAATCAAATAGATGCAATAAAAAATGATAAAGGGGATATCACCCCAGATTCCACAGAAACACAAACTGCCATCAGAGATTACTACAAATAGCTCTATGCACATCAACCAGTAAACCAGAAAGAAATGGATAAATTCCTGGACACTTGCACCTTCCAAGTCTAAACCAGGAGGAGGTCAAAACCCCGAATAGACCAATAACAAGGGTTGAAGTTGAGGCATAAATTAATAGCCTACTCACCAAAAAAAGCCCAGGTCCAGATGGGCTTACAACAGAATTCTACCAGACATACAAAGAGGAACTGGTACCACTCCTTCTGAAACTATTCCAAACAATACAAAAAGAGGGAATCCTTCCCAATCATTTTATCAGACCAACATCATCCTGATACCAAAACCCGGCAGAGACTCAACAAGAAAAGAAAACTTCAGGCCAGTAACCATGATGAACATAGATACAAAGATCTTCAATAAAATACTGGCAAACCGATTGCAACAGCACATCAAAAAACTTATCCACCATGATAAAGTAGGCTTCATCCCGGGGATGCAAGACTGGTTCAACATACGCAAGTCTATAAATGTAATTAAACACATATACAGAACCAAAGACAAAAACCATGTGATTATCTCAATAGCTGCAGAGAATGCCTTTGACAAAATTCAACAGCACTTTATGCTAAAAACTCTCAATAAACTAGGTATTGATGGAACGTATCTCAAAATAATAAAAGCTATTTACAACAAACCAACAGCCAATGTCATACTGAATGGGCAAAAACTGGAAGCATTCCCTTTTAAATCTGGCACTAGATAAGGATGCCCTCTCTCACCATTCCTATTCAATATAGTATTGGAAGTTCTAGCCAGAGCAATCAGGAAAGAAAAAGAAATAAAGGGTATCCAATTTGGAAAGGAGGAAGTCAAATTGTCTCTATTTGCAGATGACATGATTGTATATTTAGAAGACCCCGTCATCTCCACCCAAAATCTTCTGAAACTGATAAGCAACTTCATCAAAGTCTCAGGATACAAAATCAATCACAGGCATTCTTATACACCAATAACAGACTTAAAGAGAGCCAAATCAAGAACAAACTGCCATTCACAATTGCTACAAAGAGAGTAAAATACCTAGGAATACAACTAACAAAGGATGTAAAGGACCTCTTCAAGGAGAACTTCAAACCACTGCTCAAGGAAATAAGAGAGGACACAAACAGATGGAAAAACATTCCATGCTCATGATTAGGAAGAATCAATATTGTGAAAATGGCCATACTGCCCAAAGTAATTTATAGATTCAATGCTATCCCCATCAAGCTACCTATGACCCTCTTCACAGGACTGGAAAAAACCACCTTAAACTTCATATGGAACTGAAAGAGAGCCCACATAACCAAGTCAATTCTAAGCAAAAAGAACAAAGCTGGAGGCATCACGCTACTTGACTTCAAACTATACTACAAGGCTACAGTAATCAAAACAGCATGGTGCTGGTACCAAAACACAGATATAGACCAATGGAATAGAACAGAGGCCTCGGAGGCAATACCACAGATCTATCACCATCTGAACTTTGAAAAACCTGACAAAACAAGCAATGGGGAAAGGATTCCCTGTTTAATAAACGGTGTTGGGAAAACTGGCTAGTCATGTGCAGAAAGCTGAAACTGGACTCCTTTCTGACACCTTACACTAAAATTAACTCCAGATGGATTAAAGATTTAAACATAAGACCTAACACTATAAAAACCCTAGAAGAAAACCTAGGCAAAACCATTCAGGACATAGGCATAGGCAAGGACTTCATGACTAAAACACCAAAAGCATTGGCAACAAAAGCCGAAATAGACAAATGGGATCTAATTAAACTCCAGAGCTTCTGCACAGCAAAAGAAACAATCATTAGAGTGAACCGGCAACCAACAGAATGGGAAAAATTTTTGCAATCTACCCATTTGACAAAGGGCTAATATCCAGAATCTACAAAGAACTAAAACAGATTTACAAGAAACAAACAAACAAACCCATTCAAAAGTGGGTGAAGGACATAAACAGACACTTTTCAAAAGAAGACATATATGAGGCCAACAAACATATGAAAAAATGCTCATCATCACTGGTTATTAGAGAAATGCAAATCAAAACCACATTGAGATAGCATCTCATGCCAGTTAGAATGGTGATCATTAAAAATTCTGGAGACAACAGATGCTGGAGACGATGTAGAGAAATAGGAACAGTTTTATACTGTTGGTGAGAGTGTAAATTAGTTTAACCACTGTGGAAGACACTGTGGCGATTCCTCAAGGACCTAGGAATAGAAATTCCACTTGACCTAGCAATCCTATTACTGGGTATATGTCCAAAGGATTAGAAATTGTTCTATTATAAAGACACATGCACACATATGTTCACTGCAGCATTGTTTACAATAGCAAAGTCCTGGAACCAACACAAATGCCCAGCGATGATAGACTGGACAGGGAAAATGTGGCACATGTACACCATGGAATGCTATGCAGCCATAAAAAACAATGAGTTTGTGTCCTTTGTAGGGACATGGATGAATCTGGAAACCATCATTCTCAGCAAACTGACACAAGAACAGAAAATCAAACACTGCATGTTCTAACTCATAGGCAGGTATTGAACAATGAGAACACATGGACACAGGGAGGGGAGCATCACACACTGGGGTCTGTGGGGGGATCTAGGGGAGGGACAGAAGGGGTGGGGAGTTGGGGAGGGATGACATGGGGAGAAATGCCAGATATAGGTGACGGGGATGGAGGCAGCAAACCACATTGCCATGTATGTACCTATGCAACAATCCTGCATGTTCTGCACATGTACCCCAGAACCTAAAGTGCAATTAAAAAAAAAAGTCAAAAATAATTACAATCTTACAAGAAACACTGACTACTAAAACTGTTTGGATTCAAGTTGTTGAACAAATTTGAAAAATTCCTTTTTAAATAAATAAATTCCTATTATTTATAAACTACCTAGTCTGTAATATTTTGTTACAACAGCATGAATGGACTAAGGTAGAGGGTGAGACCCAACAGTGAGTATCCCACAGTAGTGCTAGGGCTAAGTACCGGAGGCCCTACTGGGCCAGTTGTGAACCCTTTAGTTGCTGGATCATGGGGGAGTAGAGTGAGGAGTCTCCGAATAGAGTATAAGAGAGCTGAGCCACGGTATTCTGAGGATTCAGGGCAAGAGCAGTCTGCCAACTATGGAATTATTTCATTATTTGACAACTGGGATAGTGATTCTAGCATATGCCAGCTAAATATTAGCCCTGAATTCAAGAGCAGGCTTTAAAACATCCATGTCCCATTATAGATTATGTCATCCAAATAATATATATACACATACATATATATATCATATATACATTATACATATAGTACATATATATATATATATATAAATGGCTTTTGGGGATATAATAAAATAAACATTTTTATCCACATGAAATCAACTACATACATTATTAAATACAAGATCTGGCTACATTATTCTGTAACAGTGTTAGTATCTCTCAAATTGTTGTTAAAGATAAGCTCTATTTTAATGTAGGTATCTAGCGCCTCTACTTGGACTCAAAAGCCAATTTTTTGTTGTTTTTTGTTTTTTTGAGTGGTCACACAGCTCAGGCAGAGGCTCCTGGCTTGGTTAGTTGCCCGTAATAGGACAAAGAATATTTAAATTAAGCTTCAAAAGCCTTGTGCTTGTTTCAGCCCTGCTACTTACTAGCTGTGTGGCCTTAAAAAAGTTATATACCAGCTTCTCTGAACCTCTTTTTTCTCATTTGGAAAATGATGATAGTCATAGTATACATGAAAGCAGCTGATATAATGCATCGTATATAACATGCTTTCAATAAATGTTGCAAGAACTAAAAAAATCATTACTAAAAACTGGAAAAGCCAACTAACTAATTAGCTAACGAAACCCCCACATGCATACATACATACCAGCTCATTGTGGGCCACAGGCTTCATTTGAAAAGTAGACAGTTGGTTTAGATTTGTATGTGGGGAAGAATCTGAGATTAACTGCCTCCCCAACTCTGCATCTTTGGCTTCAGTTAAGGAAAAGCAGATGTGTAGACAGGAAAGGAGGTACCAATTTGAATGACAAAACTGGGCTGAAAGAATGCATACATCACATAAAACAGACACACAGACCAATGGAACAGAATCAAGAGCCCAGAAATAAACCCATGCATATATGGTCAACTAATATTTGACAAGGGCACCAAGAATACACAATGGAGAATGGATAGTCACTTTGATAAACGGTGTTGGAAAAACT
The DNA here is from genome assembly GCF_009761245.1 of Sapajus apella. Lineage (NCBI taxonomy): Eukaryota > Metazoa > Chordata > Mammalia > Primates > Cebidae > Sapajus > Sapajus apella. The sequence goes on along the minus strand of NW_022436976.1, from coordinate 24,490,280 downwards.
GGATATTCACAGGCAAAAGAATGAAGTTGGATCCCTATCATACACCACTCACAAAAATTAACTCAAAATGGATTAAAGACTTAAATGTAAGACCCAAAACTGTAAAACTCCTAGAAGCAAACATTGGGAGAATCTTCTTGACATTAGTCTTGGCAATGATTTTTTGGATGTAACACCAAAAGCGCACAAACAACAAAAGCAAAAATAGACAAGAAGGACTACATCAAACTAAAAAGCTTCTGTACATCTAAGGAAATGATCAACAAAATGAAAAGATCTATGGAATGAGAGAAAATATTTGCAAACTATCTATCTGATAAGGAGTTAATATCTAAAATATATAAGAAATTCATGCAACTCAATAGCAAACAAAGAATCCAATTTTAAAATGGCAAGAAACCTGAATAGACATCTTTCCAATGAAGATTACAGGGAGTGTATGTTAAGGGCAACTTGAATCTATGTGCCAGGAGGGGATAAACTTTTTTTTTTACTTTTAAAAAGACATACAAATGGCCAACAGGTATACAACAAAAAGGTTCTCATCATCACTAGTCATCAGGGAAATGCAAATTGAAACCACAATGAAATATCACCTATGTCAAAAATAGATGACTATTATAACAGATGACGATAATAGATGACTATTATTTAAAAAGGCTGGGTGAGGTGGTTTATTCCTGTAAGCCCAGCACTTTGGGAGGCCAAGGTGGGTGGATCACAAGGTCAGGAGTTCAAGACCAGGCTGACCAAGATGGTGAAACCCTGTCTCTACTAAAAATACAAAAATTAGCCAGGCATGGTGGTGGGTGCCTTGTAATCCCAGCTACTTGGGAGGCTGAGGCATGAGAATTGCTTGAACCCAGGAAGTAGAGGTTGCAGTGAGCCAAGATCATGCCACTGTACTCTAGCCTGGGCGACACAGCAAGACTCCGTCTCAAAAAAAAAGATAAGAGATAAGTGTTGATGAGAATATGGAGAAAAAGAAACCCTTGTACACTGCTGGTGGGAATGTAAATTGGTAGAGCCATTATAAAACAGTAGAGAGTTTCCTCAAAAAAATAAATATAGAACAACCATATGACTCAGCAATCCCACTTCTGGGTTTGTTTCCATAGGAAACAAAATCAGTATCTCAAAGAGATATCTGCACTCTGATGTTAATTGCAGCATTATTCATAATAGCCAAAACAACCTAAGTATCTGTCAATGGATGAATGGATATCTATCTATGTATCTATCTATCTATGCATGCACACACACACACACACACACAATAGTATTTATTACATATTATATAATTTAGCCATAAGAAAAGAAGAAAATCCTGCCATCTGGGACAATATAGGTGAAACTTGAGAGTATTATGCTAAGTGAAGAAGTCAGACAGAGAAAGACAAATACTGTATGATCTCACTTAAGAAGACAGTGTGGGCCGGGCGCGGTGGCTCAAGCCTGTAATCCCAGCACTTTGGGAGGCCGAGGCGGGTGGATCACGAGGTCAAGAGATCGAGACCATCCTGGTCAACATGGTGAAACCCCGTCTCTACTAAAAATACAAAAAATTAGCTGGGCATGGAGGCGCGTGCCTGTAATCCCAGCTACTCGGGAGGCTGAGGCAGGAGAATTGCCTGAACCCAGGAGGCGGAGGTTGCGGTGAGCCGAGATCGCGCCATTGCACTCCAGCCTGGGCAACATGAGTGAAACTCCGTCTCAAAAAAAAAAAAGAAGACAGTGTGGCGATTCCTCAAAGATCTAAAGACAGAAATACCATTTCACTCAGCAATCCTGTTCTGAGTACATATCCAAAGGAATATAAATCATTCTATCATAAAGATACATGCGCATGTATGTTCACTGCAGCACTATTCACAATAGCGAATACATGAAATCAACCCACACGCCCTTCAATGATAGACTGGACAAAGAAAATGTGGTACATATACACCATGGAAAACTATGCAGCCATAAAATGGAATGAGAACATGTCCTTTGCAGGGACATGGATGAAACTAGAAGCTGTTTATCCTCAACAAACTAACACAGGAATAGAAAATCAAACATCGCATGTTCTCACTTATAACTAGGAGCTTAATGATGACACATGAAGGGGAACAACATATACTGGGGCCTGTCAGGTGAAGGGGTGGGGGGTGGGAGAACATCAGGAAGAATAGCTAGCTAATGGATGCTGGGCTTAATACCAAAGTGATGGATGGGTTAATCTATGCAATAAACCACCATGGCACACGTTCACCTATGTAACAAATCTGTACATCCTGCAGATGTACCTTGGAACTTAAAAGTTGAAAAAAAAAAAAAAAGTTGAACTCATTGCAACAGAATAGAATAGTGGTCGGAAAGAATAGAATGGTGGTTTCCCCACTAGGGGAGGGGGAAAGTGAAGAGACAGTCAAAGGTACAAACGTTCAGTTATAAAATGGATGAGTTCTGAGGATCTCATGTATAGCCTCGTGACTGTAATTAACGCTGTATTGTATACTTGAAATTTGCTAAAAGAGTAAACCTTAAATGTTCTCATTACACACACATACACAAAAGTTAACTATGTGAGGTGATGGGTGTGTTAACTAATTCGAGTGTGGTAATTTCACTCTATAAATATGTCAAATAATCATAGTGCACACCTTACAATTTTGCAATTGTTTGTCAAATCGTACCTCAAGAAAGCTGTGGGTGGGGGAAGCATCCATAAACCCTGCCCACAGAGCTGCCAGACGGAGAGGTGGAGGAGGTCATCACAACCCTGGGAAAGAAAGGAATTGTGTTTCCCCACCTTCTGTGAACTACAGTTGTGGTGTTCACCCTATGACTGAGCCTCAGAAAGAGCTGCATCAACATAATTGCTGCTTTTCTGTCCTCACGTGATGGTGTTTCACACCTTACTGGAGATCTTGGAGATAGCTCAGTGGCTGTCTGGGTGTATGACAGCTTTAAGCTCTGCTTTCTGGAAGTGTGACTGGCCTTCTGGCCCATCCCAGATCCGTGAACTATCTGATCAGGAAGGATCCTCATTTGTGCAATCCTTTCATTCCTCAGAGAGGAAAACCAGAGAAGATATGCTCCTTATTTAAAGCCACACAGTTTATTCGTAGTATGTATCAGTTAGCTTTTGCTATGTAACAAGCTGCCCCAAAACTTAGTGGCTAGAGCAACAAACATATGCTTAGCTCATTGTTCTGTGGATCAGGATTTTGGGCTGTGCTCACCTGGTCTTGACAGAACTCACTCACTCACTCACTCATACATGTGCAGTCAGCTGCAGAGTCAGCTCAGGGCTAGCCTGTGGTGGTCTCAGTTAAGATGGCTCACCTCTGCTCCACGAGGTCTTTCATCTTCCAGCAGATTAGCCTAAGGCTAATCACATGGCACCTTGGCAGGATCCCAGGAAAGTGTGGGTGTACTTAAGACCTCTTAGGCCTAACTTCCAAAGTGGTGCAACGTCACTTCCACAGCATTCTACTGTTCAAAGCAAATGACAAGTCCAGTACAGATTCAAGGGATAGAGAAAGTCTCTGTCTCTTGATGAGAGGAGCTGTAAAGACAAGTGCAAAAGGGCAGCACACAAAGACAGAAATAACTGAAGGTTTTTGGCAAACTCTCAATCCCAGAGTATATCCAGGAATTCTCCCCAAGTCTCCTGATTTTGAGGTATATGGATATCTACTGTTTTGTCCACCTAGCATCCATTTCCTGTTCTTTGGAGAATTACACTTAGAATTTACTTTAACTCCAGTTTTGGAAGGAATTTTGACAAAAGAGCTCCACCCATCCTGATCGACAGGTGGACATGCAACCCAGGTTAGACCCATCCAGATGCTCTTTCCCTGGGATTTGAACACTGACCCAGCAGAGTGGCAGTGTGACTTCAGACAGATGCTCCGTCTGTCCCTGCTGCCTTTGCTCCTCAGTTTGGCCCAGCCACTTCCCTTGTGAGGTCTGACCATTTGGCTGAGCTTCAGCTCTGTGCATTGCCTGCTGCAGAGGATGCTGTGGGCGCCACCCAGATGGAGGCAATTATTCCCGCAGCTGCTGGAAGGGTAGACTACTAACAGCCACAGACATATCTCACCCCAAGAATTGCCCTTCTCTCAAGCGTGCTAACTTACCCTAGGGGTGGTCTCCCTTGGAACAACTCTGAAGGAGCATTCCTGGCCAGTCAGGTGAGGCTTTTGTTGTACCTGATCACAGTTCAACTTCTCCTTCTGCCCAGTTCTGCTTCGCTCCCTCCCTCATGAGTTTTGTTGCCAAGAACATTCTCCAGTAGATATCCTGCAGGAAAACCTCCATCTGATAAACTTGTCTCCTGAGGTCTCAACTTAAGATACCCTATATCCCTTCCATAAATTCATTTCTTGCCTGGATGAGTCCGTTTCTGTTGCTTACAACCCAAAACTATTGAAAAGCTGTGTCCTTCCAGGCTTCTTTTCACTACATCACTTTCTAATTCTCATTCACTATTTATTGAGTGTGTACTATTTGACCACTCAGAATACCCTTGCCATGTTGTTACTATTAGCCTCATGTGACAGACGAGATAACTTAAACCAAGGACCTTAAATGAATCCACCAAGGTGAGTAGCTGATAAGCAAAGTAGTTAAGAAAATTAACTTTGGAGACCATCACCACCGCTCACTACTTATGTCACCTTAGGCAAGTTAACCTCTATCTGCCTTGGTTTTCTCCTCTGTAAAATGGGGATCACAATAATAGCACCTGTCTCATAGGGTTCCTATGAGAATGAAATGAATTAATATACATAAGCTTAAAACAATGTCTGGCAAACAGTAAGTTCTACATAAGTGTTTGTTATTATTGTTGTTGCTAATGTATTAGTAATAATTGTATTAATATTGAGCTTTCTGATTCTAGAGCTTATGTATGCTGTGTCTGCAATATTCCTCATGTGCAATTCCTCTTTCTACTATTCCTCCAGTCTATTTTGTTCCCAGAATGCCAGATCTTGAGGAGACAGCCATGTATCTCTAATGAAAGGAACAGTTCTGCTGACAAGGCCCCTCTTTGCTTGCCTTCCCATTCTTCTTTGTTTCAGGTTTGAAATATGGTCTTCCCCCCACTCGCTGGTTTTGTTGTAAGTAATTGTCTTCTTGGAGCAACCTGAAAGGTGCTCCTGTTTGGGCATCCCAGCCTGTTGGGGATGTAATTTGTTAAAGTATATTTTAAATACAATAGACTCCCAGGGTGCATGTGACTGCTATGCTATCCAATAAGCTGGTTTAATTATTAGAATCATTCCCCAGGCTATTCTTAATCTCAGGCCTGCCTCTGCTAACTGCACATCTTGTGACTGGACACAACGTGAATATCAAAATCAATAAATTACAAGTTTTCAAGGATAGAGACCAAACAACAGCAACCTAGTTACTGGGCATGAAAGCCAGCTTCCTCTTAGAAACCATAATCCCGAAACAATAAGTCTGGGCAGTGGGACATATTCTTGTTATGGGGCACATGCTGTTCTGACATTAAAAGAATGCATATTGGTCTTAAAACCTGGGACCTTGTAATTACAAGGGATGAATGGTTCTTAGTGAACACAGAAGCATTCCCAGGGCTTAACCAACTTCTGTTTGGAAATCACAACGCCAGGGTGAATGTGAGCAACTAACATTGACTGAGCACTCCTCAAAAAAGAGAAGGGACTGCAGTCCTTGCTGTCATGCCAAGAAGGGAGGTGAGGGGGAAACACAGGAAAGATCTTCCCAGGAGAGCCAAGGAGCAAAGGAAGGAACAAGAGAAAAGGCATCTAAAGCCAGCTTGAGGGCAAATAAGGGCTTTCCTGAGCAGAAGATGCTCAAGATGAGGGTGAGGAGGAGACAGGCAGGTGCAGAAGGAGAGAGGTAATGTAGGCAGAGGCCAAGCTCTCTTGATGACACCAACACATGAACAGCTTTGGGAACTACAAGCATCTCTTAATTCATTTCCCACCCCACCCCCACTCCCCAGGAGCAAAGGCTGTCATCACTGTTGTTGCTGTTGTTTCTGCATCCCCTCAACTCCCCACCTCCAGCTCCTGTAGCCACCATTCTACTCTCTACTTTTATGAATTGCACTTTTTTAGATTCCTCATATGAGTGATATCATGCAGTGTTCGGCTCTCTGCTTGGCTTATTTCACTTAGCATAATATCCTTGATGGTCATCCTTATGGTTGCAAATAATGGAATTTCCTTCTTTTTTAAAGCTGAAGAATATTGCATTGTATACACAGAACACAACTTCTTCATTCATTTATCTGATGATGGACACTTAGTTTGATTCCATATCTTGGCTATTGTGAACAGTGCCGCATAAACACAGATGTGTAGACACCTCTTCAATATACTGGCTTCATATCCTTTGGATATGTACGTGGTAGTGGGGTTGCTGGATCTCTGACAGTTCTAATTTTAACTTTTTGAGAAACCTCCATACTGTTTTTCATAATGGCTGTACTAATTTACATTTCCACCAACGCTATACAGAAGTTCCCTTTTCTCCATGTCCTTGCCAACACTTGTTATATTTTAACTTTTTCTTAATAGCGATCCTAACTGGTGTAAAGGAATGTCTCATTGTGGTTTTAATTTGTAGTTCTCCAACGATTAGAGATTTTGAGCATTTTTTCTTATACCTGTTGGCCATTTGTATGTCTTCTTTTGAGAAATATCTATTCAGATCCTTTGTCCATTTTAAAATCAGGTTATTCATTTTCTTACTAATGAGTTGTTTAGGCTCCTTATATATTTTGAATATTAGCTCCTTATTAGCATGCTACTGGCATAAAAATAAACACATAGGCCAATGCAACAGAATAGGGAGCCCAAAAATAAATCTGCACATTTATGGTTAATTGATTTTTGACAAAGGTGCCAAAAACACACAATGGGGAAAAAGCATTCTCTTCAATAAATGGTGTTAGGACAACTGAATATCCACATGCAGAAAAATGAAATTAGACCTTTATCTCACATCTTATAGAAGAATCAACTGAACATGGATTAAAGATTTAAATGTAAGACCCCAAACTGTAAAACTAATAGAAGAAAACATGAGGGAACAGCTTCACGCATGACCTTCGTCTGAGTAATGATTTTGGGTATAAACCAAAATCACAGACAACAAATGCAAAAATAGACAAATGATATTACATCAAACTAAAAGCTTCTGCACAGACAAGGAACAATCAACAGAGTGAAGAGACAAACTACAGAAAGGGAGAAAACATTTGCACACCAGGCAGGCTCTCCTCATTTCTCACCAAGAACACTGCTGTGGTGGCCGGATGCAGTGGCTCATGCCTGTAATCCCAGCACTTCGGGAGGCCAAGGTGGGCAGATCACAAGGTCAGGAGTTCAAGACCAGCCTGGCCAACATAGTGACACCCCATCTCTACTAAATATTAAAAAATTAGCTGGACGTGATGGCAGGTGCCTGTAATCCCAGCTACTCAGGAGGCTGAAGCAGTAGAATCGCTTGAACCTGGGTTGCAGTGAGCCAAGATCGCACCATCGCATTCCAGCTCTGGTGACAGTGTGAGACTCTGTCTCAAAAAAGAAAAAGAATGCTGCAGTGGCCTTCTTGCTGGTACTGCTGTCTCCTGACCCTCCCTAACATCTCCCACCACTGCCACCACCTTTGCAAATCCATCTTTCACTGAATAATCTCATTCTCTTCTTCTCAAAACCCTTCAAAGGGGCCTCACCATCAGGATAAAATCTCATCATCGACTTAGCATTGTAAGACAGTGCTTGATGTGAGCTAATGCTGGTCTCCCCAGGGACCCTCATTCCCACCCTCCACTATCTTGGGCTCTGGTAACACAAAACTAAAATTTAAGTGTCATCTGAGTGTTAGGCATTGTGATGAATGTTTTCACATTATGTATTATGTCATTTAATCCTTATAGCAACCAGATGGGACAGAGAAACTTATCCTCATTTTACAGATGGGCCCAAAAGTTAAGCCAATGTGACCCTAAGACCCATGCTATTCCTAGGGCTGTGGCTTAGATTAAATTTGTTTATGTCCAGACTTTTAAACAAATGATTAAGAAACCCTGGAGAAATAAAACTATATGTTAGTTACATACAAGAAAGATAAACATTAAAATAATAATCCACTTGCTAAAGTCACATTGAAGACATAGAAATGACACCCAACGCCATGCTCTAGCTCCTAACCACCTGTCCGACCTAATTTCCTAACAGCCCCTCTCCTGCTCACTGTGATTCAGCCACACAGGCCTCTGCTCTGCTCTGAATGGTCCAAGTGTGCTTCAATTGCAGGATTTTTGTGTTAGCTATTCTCTATCTGAAAGTGCATGTATGACAACTTTTTTCATGGTTCACTTTCTCACATGATTGAGATCTTTGCACAGATTTTACCTCCTCAGACATAACTTTGCTGACCACATTTTCTAAGATACCACTGTCATGTTCTGTTTTTCTTTCCTGCTATCCTTATTCACACTCTTGCCATGACCTGACAAGATTAGGTATTTATTTGTTATCTGTCTTCCTTACTTCACAGGGTTCTACAATGGTAGGGCCTGTATTTCTAGAATCAGAAGAGTACCTAGGTTCTAAAAATACTCGGTGGCTCCTGCCTGTATTCCCAGCACTTTGGGAGGCTGAGGCAGGCAGATTACAAGGTCAGGAGATCTAGACCATCCTGGGCACCATGGTGAAACCCTGTCTCTACTAAAAATACAAAAATTAGCTGGATGTGGTGGTGCGTGCCTATAATCCCAGCTACTCAGGAGACTGAGGCAGGAGAATCTCTTGAACCCGGGAGGCAGAGATTGCAGGAGCTGAGTCATGCCACTGCACTCCACCCTGATGACAGAGCGAGATTCTGTCTCAAAAAAATTAATTAATCGAAGAGAAAAATGGCCCCCAAACTCCCAAACGTCTTTGACGATGGCCTGACTGAGAGTATTAGCGTAGCTAGGCTGCATGGGGTCACGCAGAAGTGGCTTGTGAAGAAGGGAAGAACAATAGACATGCGGAGGTAAAACAGTAGACATGAGCTGGCGGCATTCATTCAACAATGCACAGTAAAGAGGAAGGCCAGTTAGGGTCGCACAAGTCCACGTCCTTTGAGGGGAATGCCATACATTATGGAGATGAGTTGCGTGAATTAGACACTCAATAAATGCTGAAAATTATGAGTGAATCTCAGAATTTTATGGTTACCTCAACCTACCTCCACTTGGTTCTATTCAGGTTCTGAGAGCTAAGGTGGGTCAATGACTTTGTAAGTTGGAAGGGATTTAATATACAGTTGTTTCCCGGTGTCTATGAGGGATTGATTCTAGGACCCCCACGATTACCAGAATCTGCAGATATTCAAGTCTCTCACACAAAATAGTATAGTATTTCATCTAACCTGCACACATCCTCCTGTGTACTTTAAGTCATCTCTAGATGACTTAATAAGTAATAAAGAGCAGGGGTCCCCAACCCCAAGGCCGCAAACCAGTACTGGTCTGTGGCCTGTTAGGAACTGGGCTGCACAGCAGGAGGTGGGCGGCGGGTGAGTATTACCGCCTGAGCTCCCGCGTCCTGTCCGATCAGCATTGGCTTAGATTCTGACAGGAGAGCGAACGCTATTGTGAACTGCTCATGTGGGATCTTGGTTGCCTGCTCCTTATGAGAATCTAACTAGTGCCTGATGATCTGACTGAGGTCTTCCATGAAACTGGCCCCTGGTGCCAAAAATGTTGGGGACCGCTGATCTAGAGGATGTAAATAGTTGTTATACTGTATTGGTTTTTTATGTGTATTATATTTATCATTATATTGGTGTTTTTTTCTGGATATTTTTGATCCACAATGCGGAACCGGTGGATGAGAAGTGCCCTTTGTATGTTTTTTCATCCTGTGATTGGAGTGGCAACAGGAGTAGTCTGATTTCTGGTTCCTTTATTGGGTAGAAACTATCTTGTAATTCTGAAATTTGGCTCAGACTCAGCCTGTGGAGACTGGGAAACTGAGGACTATGAAGTGTAGATTCCAAAGGCCTTCTCTGTCGGAGTGGTTAGTGTTTGGCGGGCTTGATGGAGATCCTTCACGCTGAGAACCACATGATTTCTCAGGAAGGCTTGAAATAGTTGGATGTCCAGAAGCATGGTCTATAGCAGTGTTTTTCAATCTACCAGTTGCAGCCATTGGTGGTTTATGAAATAAATGTGGTGAGTCAGATCCAGCTTTTAAAAATAAAATAAAGTAGACAAACTCTAACTGGTTTAGGGGAGAAAAACATGTTTTCCTCACTCATCTTAGGTTCAGGACTGAAGCACCTACAAACAAAAGACAGATTAACAAAAGAAAAGCAAACGAATTATTTAATTTAAGCTTTACAAGACACGAGAGACTTCCTAAGAATACCAAGATCCAAAGAAACAGTTAAACTTGAGGGTTTTTTTGTTTTTTTTTTTTTCTTCAGACAGAGTTTCACTTTTATTGCCAAGGCTAGAATACAATGGTGCGATCTCGGCTGACCACAATCTCCACATCCCAGATTCAAGTGATGCTCCTGCCTCAGCCTCCTGAGTAGCTGGGATTACAGGCATGTACCACCACAACTGGTCAATTTTGTATTTTTAGTAGAGATGGAGTTTCTCCATGTTGGTCAGGCTGGTCTCAAACACTTGACTTTAGGTGATCTGCCCGCCTCACTTCCCAAAGTGTTTGGATTACAGGCACGAGCCACCGTGCCCGTAAACCTGAGTATTTTTATGACAGATTTGTTGAGGAATGGACAGTTGTGGAGAAATACATAGAACAAACAGGGTATGACCTAATGGTAATAAATTGGGGGAAACTTAGCAAGACCCGATTGTTCAGATTCTTCTCTGTGACGCTTCATATTCAGGGATCACAATTTCTGTCCTCCAGGGGTACAGGGAGGGCACTTGTCACAAGTGAGTCTTATGACCTGTGTCAGGGGGACGTCAGATAATCCTTTCTGGCTTCAGGGAAGAAGGGAGAGAAGGGTGGAAGGTCAGGAGGATCTCTCTGCCTCTGCTGTTTCTTAACATGCTGAGGTGGCATATTTTGGGGTAATGCGTCCTAAACCCCCTCGCTGGCAGCCTAGAATCAAATATTTCAAAAATGAAGGCAAACTCAAGACATTTTTAGACAGCAGATGCACACTGAAGAAAATACTAAAGATATTCAGGCAGAAGAAAAATTATCCCACACAGAAGCCTGGAGATACAGAAAGGAAAGAGCAACAGAAAAGAAAAATCTTAGAGAAACTTAAATTATTATTGGCTGCATAAAACACAACAGTAATGTGTTGTGTTGTATAAAACACGTAGAGAATTAAAATACATGACAACAAAGCACAAAAGTTGGGATGGTAAAAAATGGAGTCAAGGTGTTCTCAGGTTCTTATATTTTTTGAATTGAATATATACATAATGACATATAACATATGATACAGATTATTACATTGCAGTATTACAGTTGTCACGCTAGAGTTTAAAGTCAAGTATGCAGAATGTAATATCCAGGATAGATACTAAAGGAACAGAAAAAGAATAAAATAATTTAAAAATTAACCCAAAGAAGAAAGGAAGAATAGAAAAAAAGCAACATAAAAAAGGTGAAACAGGTGTAGGTATGGTGGTGCACACCTGTAGTCCCAGCTATTGAGAATGCTGAGGCTGGAGGATCACTTGAACCCAGGAATCCGGGGCTCTCAGTGCTCTGATCAGCACCTATGAATAGCCACTGTGAGACCTCATCTCTAAAATAAAAATTAAAAAATAAAGAAAGAGAAAGAAAAGGCAGAACAAATTTTGAAATAGCACAATAGTAAATTTCAGTCCACGTAAATCAGTAATTACATTATATTGCAATGAAATGAAGATTCCAATCAAAATACAGACTAAAGAAATCAAACAAAATTCCAATTAAAAGACAAAGAATAAGTGAAACAAACAAAATACTGCATGGTGCTTACAAGTGATACAATGCGAACGTAAGAATACAGAAGGGTTGAATAGGGTTGAAAATAAAAGTATGTCAAGAGAAAAAGTCTAACCAAAACAAACAGGGTAGCTATATTGTTATCAGACAAAATATATTTCAAGGCAAGAAGCATTGCTGGGGATGAAGAGTGATATTTCATAATGATAAAAGGGTCATTCTGCCAGGAATAGATAACAATTCAAATTTTTTGGTCCTAATAAAATGCTTTCAATATACTGTTATCTACCTTCTGCTCTAAAGATTTACCAATTCTGGGCATTTCATATAAATATAATCATATGATATATGGCCTTTTGTGTCTGACTTTTTTTCACTTAATATTTTCAATGTTCATCCATGGTATAGCATGGAAGCATGTATCAGTACTTCATTCCTTTACATGGGTAAATCGTGTTCCATTGTAAGGATATACCACATTTCATGTATTCATTCATCAGTTGAACATTTGGGTTAATTTCTACTTGGGGGATTTATGAATAATGTTGCTTTGAGTATTTGTGTACAGGTTTTTGTGTAGATAAATGTTTTCCGTTATCTTGGGTATATCGCTAAGAGTGAAATTGCTGGGTCGAATGATAACGCTGTTTAACGTTTGAGGAATTGCTAAATTGTTTTGTAAATTGGTTGCATATCATTTTGCATTCCTGCCAGCAAGGCATAAGGCTTCCAGTTTCTCTGCACTCTTGCCAACACATGCTATTGTCTAGTTTTTTTGTTTTTATTTTTGTAATTACAGTCATCCTAGTCAGTGTCAAGTGGTATCTCATTGTGGTTTTGTTTGCATTTCCCTAATGACTAACAATGTTTAGCATCTTTTCATGTGCTTCTTGGCCATTTGTATATCTTTTTCAGAAAAAATTCTGTTCAAATCTTTTGCCCAATTTTAACAGCTTTATTGAGATATGATTTGCATAACATATAATTAACCCCTTTAAGGTGTAAAATTCAGTAGTTTTTGCTGTATTTGAATATTAATTTTTTTAATTGTGGTAAAATCATAAGATCTGCCATTTAAATCAATTTTAAGTGTACAATTCAGTGGCGTTAATTACATTTACACGCTTGTGCAACCATCACCACTATTTCCAAAACTTTGATCACTCCATAAACTCTAAGAAACACTCCGTACAGAAACTCTGTAACTACTAAGCAATAACCTTAAATCACCCTTCCCCTTCTCTCCAGGCCCTGGTAACCTCTAATCTTCTTTCTGTGTCTATGAATTTACCTATTCTAGATATGTTATGTATGTGAATTATACAATATTTGTTCTTCTGTGTCTGGCTTATTTCACTTAGCATAAAGTTTTTAAAGTTCATTTATGTTTTAATATGTATCAGAACTTCATTTCCTTTTGAAGCTGAATATTTCATTGTATGTGTACGTCACATTTTGTTTACTCATTTATCTGTTAATGGACACTTGGATTGTTTCCACTTGTTGGCTATTTTGAATAATGCTGCAATGAACACTGGCATACAAGTATCTGTTACAGTTCCTACTTTCAATTCCTTTGGTTGTATACCTAGGAGTGAAATTGCTGGATCATATGGTAATTCTATGTTTAACTTTTTGAAGAACCACCAGACTTTTCTATAGCAGCTTCACCATTTTATATTCCTACTAGCAATGTATAAGGTTTCCAATTTCCCCATATGCTTCACAACACTTGGTATTTTGGGTTGTTGTTGTTATTTTAAGTCTAGTCTTGCTAGTAGGTATAAAGTGATATCTCACTGTAGTTTTTATTTGCATTTCCCTAATGACTAATGACATTAAGAATCTTTTCGTGTGCTGTTGGCCACTTCTTTATTTTCTTAGGAGAAATGTCTATTCAAATACTTTGTCCATTTTAAAAACTGGATTGTCTTTCTATTATTGAGTTGTAAGTGTTCTTTACATATTTTGAGTACAAGTTCCTTATTCGATATATGATTTGCAATTTCACTTTTGTGATAATGTTCTTTGAAGCACAGAAGTCTTTTATTTTGATTAATCTATTTAAAATATATTTAATTTTGATTCAGCTATTTTTGTTATCACTTGTACTTTTACTGTCACATCTAAGAAACAGTTGCCTAATCTAAGGTCATAGAAATTTACCTCTGTTTCCTTCTAACAGTGTTTTAGTTTCAGCTCCTACATTTAGGCTATAAAGTATGTTGAGTTAATTTTTGCATGTGGTGTGAGGTAGGGGAGTTTAACTTTATTCTTTTGCTGTGAATATCCAGTCGTATAAATATTTGTTGAAAAGGCTACCTTTCCCCAGTGAATTGTCTTGACTCTCTTGCTGAAAATCAATGGACCATAAACGTAAGAATTTATGTGCGAACTTTTAATTCTATTCCATTGATCTGTATGCTTTTCCCTTTGCCAATGTCACACTGTCTTAGTTACTATAGTTTTGTAGTAAGTTTTGAAATTAAAAAGTGAGTCCTCCAACTTCGTGCTTCTTTTTCAAGATTGTTTTTCCTATTGGAGGTCCTTGCATTTCCATGTGAATTTGAGAATCAGCATGTCAATTTCTGTGGGGAAGAACCATCTGAGATTTTCATAGGAATTATGTTGAATTTGTAGGTTATTTTGGGAAGTATTTCTATTTTAACAATATTAAGTTTTGCAATACATAACCGTGGGATGTCTTTTCACTTATTTAGGTCTTCATGTCTTCTTTAATTTATTTCAACTGTGCTTCCTGGTTCTCAGTATACAAGTCCTATAGTTCTTTTGTTAAGTTTATTCCATAGTGAGAGGTTTTAACACATTTTCTCAGTACCTGATGAAACAGACAGACCAAAAATAAAATCTGAAAATATATAAAAAATATGTTATATGATTGAAAACGTTAATCTAATAAATATGTGTGGAACATGATCATCAACAATAACAAAATACGTGTATTTTTCAATTGTACTTGGAAATTTTGTAGTGAGTTTTGATATAGAGTAATATAAGTCCGAAAACTTCGTTCTTCTTCAAAAATTCTTAAGCTAATTTCATTATTTGCATTTTTGTGTAAATATTAAAATCATCTTGTCAATTTCCAAAAAACTACCTGGGATTCTAAATGGGGTTGCCCTGAATCTCTACTTTATGCTGGGGAGAACTGACACTTATTATGTTCCTTGGTTGAAAGAATCCTCTCATCCAAGGAAAATGATATATCCCTTCATTCGTTTAGATCTTCTTTGATTCCTCTAAATAATGTTTTATGGTATAGCCGTGTTGCACTTCTTTCTTTATATTTATTCCTATTATAAATGGTAATGTTTACAAATGTTATTTTCCAATTTGTTGTTGCTGGTATACAAAAAGACTAGTGATATTTGCATATTGACCTTGTATCTAGAGATCAGCCAAATTAATTTCTCAATTATGTTTACCTTAAATTCTTTTGGACTTTATATATTTGCAATCAGGTTACCTGTGAATGACAGTTTTCTTCTTTGACAGTCTTTATCCCTGTATGTCCTTGTTTCATTGCATTTACTAGAACTTCCAGTATGATGTTGAATAAAATTCTTGATAGCATGTATTTTATTCCCATTTTCAGGAGGAAGGTTTTACTATTTCACCAATAAGTATGCTATCTCTTTTAAGTTGTTTTGTTTTGAAGAGGCCTTTTATCTTATTAAGGATGTTCTTATTCTTCATTTGTTAAGTATTTTTGTTCATTTGTTATCATAAATGGGTGTAAAATTTTAAAAACATTTTTATTAGAATAAACCCAACTTGATCTTGCTATATTTCATATGGGAATTTTGCATCTGTGTTCATGGGCAAGAGATACTAAATAAGACTTTGAATCCGGAGTGCTATGTGCTAATGACTATAAATGGACCTGATAATATAGGAGTACATATCCTAGGGATACTGCACCTGGTGTCTGAAAGTGAGAGGTGTTACATGAGGAGAGTATGCTCTAAGTTAAAGGGTTAGTAAGACTAAGCCAGTTGATGATGACATGGGTAGGGGATATAGCACATTCCAAACAGGGTGAAGAGCATGTTCAAAGGCTTAAAGGTAGGAGAAAGCTATTTGTATCCCAGGAATTGAAAAACATTCAGTGTATCTGCAATACGTGGGCCAGCGAGTAAGAGGAGGCCTGCCTGTGGAGATCGGAAGGCCCCATTAAGATCTATTGGGTGGCTTTTTCGTTTCTTGCTCACTTACACTAACACATATTGAGATTGTGACCAATACTGAATTCATATTAGTATAGTGATTTTCCACTCCTGCTCTACATAGCCCAGGCGTTTTGTGGAGATGTCCAGGAACTAGGTTGGGATGGAAGGTGGGGGCAGAATAAGATCCTCTCCTTCATCATCTACTTTAAAGTCACCACTTCAACCAGAACATTTTCATACTTAGCTGATTTAGAAAATGAACTTCTGTATAAAATCTCATCTAAAGAAAGGTTTCTGCTGCAATCTATCTATCTGATTATATTATGTATATATGTGTGTGTGTGTGTATACATATGTTTGAGTTAGATAGTTTCTAAGAAATGAAATATTCTCTCCATAAACTCAAAAATCTGCTCCTAGGGAAGCACGCAACCTCTGTCCTCCAAAGGTAATCAAGGGTGGGGTGCCTTCTTGGTAGCATGTGGTCAGATGTTTTCAACATGCTGCAAGAAACTTTGCTTGAATTTTCCCACAGCTGAACTGCAAAAACTACAGAAGGGAAGGAAGAGGAAAGAGAGAAAGGGAAAAAGTCAAATGTGAGCATGAGCATTTGCAGGGACCTTGGAAAATACATTTTCTGAAAATAGAAGATCCCTGTAAAAAACTCAAATGGAAGGCTTCTTAAGAGGACTTTTGGAAATAAAACAAGCTTCATGTCACTTGTGCCTTTATTTCAGGGGCCAAAATGGTAAGCAAAACTGAGTATTTCTCTTCCCACTCTCTATGTCATCACACTCCACCCCCTAGCCCTGACTATTGGGAAAAGATAATTGAATTTGGCAGAAAATGCAAAAACAGTTCATTTTCCTAAGACTTCGAAAAACAGCAATTAAAACCATCTCAAACACCTTGAACATTAATTAATTCTTTTCCAGTTAAACTAATAGCCTTGTGAAAGCAATAAGCTCATCTTGTTAATATACGCTGGAACATTTACTCATTATCTCTCCATATCTACCTGCCTTATCTATCTTTATTTGGACTTTTACAAAGTAGTTACTGGATTGTGTGCACCAGTAAATGCATTAACTCAGTGCAATTTCATGGAGATTTATGCACCTGCAATGTCGAATATATTAAGTTTCCATAAAAGCTTGGCATTTTGGGTATGCTCTTTCCAAAGACCCTATGGGGTACATTTTCAGTGTGGAGAATGATATGCAGGAACCAAAATCAATGGGCTTAAAGTATTAAAATTCTAAGCAGTCGTTATGGATTGGGTCAAGTATTATAAAGCTTACAGTTCATCAATTTACTTTCAATATTAATTTTAGCTTTGTGCCTTGCCATGAAAACCATGAGAATGGAAAGCATGTAACATCTCACTTAGAGCTGACACAGAAGGGAAGTGTCCCTGAAATATAGACCCTCTCGGCCTCTGGGGGAGATTTATGTGGCGAGGATCACTCTCCTCAGAGTGAGACTGCAGGTGAGTGGCAGGTCTGCATTATAAATGCCTGGGGTAACTATAAAAACATAAATGGTATCAGGTTATTGATTTTTTTTTCTTTCTAGAGCCCACAAATTAGAAAAGTCACTGCTAAAAATCACTGGTCTATCCACAAATTTTAATTAAAGCATAAATAAATCATTTTAGTTGCTGCACTTGCATATAAACAAAGGGGGAGATGGCATCCTTACAAGTGCTTGTCAACATTTGGTGACTAATGGCTCACAGTGAAAATACAAGCTGAAGCAACTGAATTGAAAGCAGATTCTGGAGCTAACTAATATCACATGCAAACCATCTAAAGCTATTATGGCAAAAGGCACTGAAACCACAGATCAGATTTTTCTGGGGAGTGGGGGATGAGGATAATTTTGTTAAGTAGAGCAATACTATTTTTTTTTATTAAATAAAGTGAATCCTTGTAATGAGATATTACAGCTGCTGTACTCTCGCCACATGATGGAGGAATGGATGCCCCACCCCTACAGCAAACACTAACCACATGCTGCAGTGATTCAAATTGTTGACTTTCTTCCTAAAAAAATACATAGCCAGGACTAATATAAATAGGCTTTAGAAAATAGGGGTTGAGGAAGATGTACTGAGCAGTCCTAGATCCCGTTACATCAAAACAAAAAAAAAAGAAAAGAAAAGAAATTGAAATAATGAGTATTAAAGGAATTCCCAGGGGGTTTCCATTCCTTGCATGGACTCGAGAAGCCAGGACATGACCTCCATGTTGTGTTCCAGCTTTGGGGTAAGCGTGTGGAACACGGTGGGAGAGCTCCCCTATGGATTTCTCTTTCAAAATTGGGTGATGCAGAAGAAATGGGACACTAGACTTGGCTGTTGCCACAGAGACGGGGCTATGACTGAATGACCTATGGCCAGCATGTCTTAGTGCAAGGTTCTGCACACGAGAGGAAGATGGACCTTCCACGAGTGTCTATGCAGCCATAATGGAGGCTCAGAGAGAGCAGAAAGCATGTTGTCCATCATAACTCCTTTTTGTCAAATGTTAGTAAAAAAGAGGATCAATTCTTTTCCATTCATTCATTCAATGAACAGTCATTCATTATGTACTTACTATATGCTATGCATGGTTAGCTATTTGACATAATACATAGTCTCCACCCTTTAGAAGGAGTCACAAGTTATTCAACAAAATATTCAACACAACACGATATTTTAATAGCAGCTCCCTAAGAATACTAAGGGGAGCCCAGAGGAAGGCAAGGTTTAATGTCGAATGAAAAGACGCAGGGCCAAGGAAAGCTTCACAAAGATGGTGCTATTTACGTGGAATCTTGACATATGACTGTGTATTTGTCGAGTAAAAAAATAAAATTTCCAAACAACTGAAATTTGGCCCTTTCTATGCTAAACCTTGTCTATTTACCAATTGTTGAAAGAAGGAAATTTAAAATTTTATTTTAAATAAAAATTTTTAAAATAAAAAGTATTATGGTAACGATATAGAGAACAAACCGTGAATCCAGACTAGCTAACTTTAAATCCTAGCTCTACCACTTCCTAGCTCTAGAATTTGGGCAAGTTACTTAACTTCTCTGTGCTTCCAATTCTTAATCTTAAAAATGCATGTTATAATAGTATATGCCTCACCAGCACTGTAAGAGAGAAAGAGGAGAGGAAAGAAAGAGAACGTGTATGATCTTGTACATGTTTAGCGTGAGAGTTCTGTAAGAGAAGGAGGTGGCATCTGTGACTATGTGGAGTGTTCAGATTTAGAAATCAGTGGCATTGGCAGTTGAAATTGTGAGCACCCTGAGATTACGGACTCTGTTTTTCTGTTTACACCTATTCTCAGTTCCCAACAGGGTAATGGGCACATAATCAATGCTCAATAAAAGTTTGCCATAGGCAAGTATAATAATTTAATAATCCGTGTGTGAGTGTGTGAGCATGTACATGTAAATGTATGTCATGTGTCTATATATGAACGTATGTGTGTGTGGTTACAGTGCTTGTTATATGCTAGTCACTGTCCTAAGATCTTTACAAGTATTAACTCTCAGTTCCTACAATGATAGTAAGATATGTACTATTAGGACTCCTGTTTCCAAGATTAGGAATTTGAGGCACAGAGAAGTTAAGCAACTTGCCTAAATTTCCAGAGCCAAGAGGTAGTAGAGCTGGGATTTAAAACTAGATAGTCCAGCTTCAGGGTTTGTTCCATGTGTCTTTGCTATGGTTTTTTATCTTTTTCTGTTGTTTTCTGCCTTAATTGGTAGCATCACCACCCAGCCAGTGGTCCAAACCCCAAACCTGGAAATCGCTGATTCTTCTCTCTGTCATCTCCAAATCTCATCACCAAGCATTTCCAATACTATCTCTAAAAGGGACATCAAGTCTACCTCTTCTTCTCCATCCTGATACTGAGTCATGGAGCTCAAACTGACTGCCATGGCCCCTAAACCAGCCTCCGATTTAGCTGATCATGTGCCCTGCTCTCAGAAGGAATTTTTCAAAGTGGAATCTGGGCATGTCCTATTCACTTCAACCCTTTAACTGAATCCTCACTGCTTGCAGTGTACACAACATGGAATTCAAGGTCCAACTGAGTCAAGCTTCCTTGCATCAAATGATGCTGAACACCTCCAGCCTCATCTCGAACCACTCCCTCACTCACATTTTACGCCCCTTCAATATGGAGCTACTTTTGTCCTCCTTGACTCCTCTCCATCCCCTACCCTCTGGGACTCCACCCCTCTGGGAGGGCTTCCTGCTCGCCCCCTGTGACCAGTGCCCCTCTTTTCTTTTCTTTTTTTTGTTTTCTGAGACGGAGTCTTGCTCTGTCCCTCAGGCTGGAGTGCAATGGCACTATCTTGGCTCACTGCAGCCTCCCCCCTCCCGGGTTCAAGCAATTCTTCCGCCTCAGCCTCCCGAGTAGCTGGGATTACAGGCATGCACCACCATCCTTGGCTAATTTTTGTATTTTTTTTTGGTAGAGACAGGGTTTCACCATGTTGGCCAGTCTGGTCTTGAACTCCTGACCTTGTGATCCGCCCGCCTCAGCCTCCCAAAGTGCTTGGATTACAGGCATGAGCCACCACACCCAATCCCCTCTTTTCTATTCCCTGTACCTTCCTGTGCATGACTCTTGCACTGTACCCTTCCCATTGATCATCGTGAGTAATCACTAATGATCTGTACGTGTATCTCTTACCCTGCTGCCCAGTGAGCCTAGCACAGCTGCCTGGCATAGAGGAGGAGCATTAGAAATATCTGTGGGAAGAACGCAGTACTTCATCAACTCTAACATGACTTTTTTGCGAGGCACACTATTATTTTATATACCACTAAGGAAGAAGAAATGCTGCCAATTAAACTTATACTACATATTCTTATCACATCTATTACGTGACACATCCCAATTGCAGAGATATTAAAATGGGAAAGACAGGCTCTTAAAATCCCTAAAATTATCTTTATGACTTTATCAGAATGGTGCAGTGATTAAGTCATGGGTTATGGAGAAAGATCAAAATCCTGTCTCCGTCATTTACTGGGTGTGTGAACCTGGGCATGTTACATACCCTCTCTGTGCCCCGTCTCCATCATTCACTGGGTGAGTGAACCTGGGCACGTTACATACCCTTCCTATGCCTTGGCTTTCTCATTTATAAAATGAGGGTAATAACAGTGATTTGAGGGTAATAATTTCTGCTTTGTCCAGCCACACCGTTCCTGCATTTTGGTCTTTGAATGCTGAAGCCATTGCCTTTCTAGAATCTTCTATTATGTATCTTGATAGACATATGCTTGTCTACCCTTTGGAGAGCCAACCCTCGTCCCCTTTCAGTTGTCTTGCTCAATCCATGTGGCTCTGATGGGATGTTGACACTGGCTTTCTCCCAAAGGGAATGAGGGTACTGAGGAAGGGGAAAAGGGAAGGGCAGGCAGCACAGACAGCAGGCCTGACCAGCCAGAGCACACCATGCTACTTGGCCACAGCAACTGGTTCCAGGCAAAAAATAACACTGGAGTTCAGGTGCTGGTTAAAGAAGCTAATGTAGGGAAAGCCGTTGAACAGTATCTAGCATATGGTATGCAGAGAATAGCCATTCACTAGTATCATCATTATTACTGTGGCGAATGAGCTATGATATAATGAAGCCTGAAGTAACTACCGAAGTCTGTAAGCCAGATGTCTATATTCAAAATGCACCCATGGATTTTTTTTCTGTAACAACTAGAAACTTGCTAGAATGTGAGCTTTATGAGGGCAGAGATCTGATTTGTTCACTATATCCCAGGCACCTAGAATAGAGGCTGGTACATAGGAAGTATTTTTTTTAAATTGTCAATTGAATGAATTCTAGTTTTTCTGTTAACTTCCTCGCTGTGTAGATATAAATGTCATTTTGTGTGGCTTTCAGTGTGTCTTCCTCTAACCATCCTCCACCTCTCCTTCTCTCTCTCTCTCTCTTTCTTGCTTCTTTCACTTCCAGTCTGCTGCTAGCTGAAAAATAAAAACAGCCATACTTATTAGAATTGCCTTTCAGCTTAAGCAATGCATCCCCATCCCCACCCATCTTCTCCTTGGGTAGAACCTCACGCCACAGAGAGCCCAGGTGTTTCTCATTGAGCTTGTCGCCATGTTTGAATTGATAGAATCTTGCAACTTCAGAGACAACAGCTACATCAGTTTCCTCTATGTTCTGTTTCTCGTGGCTTGACGTTGGCAGCAATTAGCCCTCGGAGACATTCTAAAGGAGGTCTGGGCATTTGGATAGTCCTATTTTTCTTTGGTGCTTCTCCTGATTTGCTTCCATTCCCACCACCCATTCCTGGTGATTGCAGGCTTCAAACTGAAATCATTGATGCCATCTCAGCCTAAGGGACCTCAAGATTAGCCCCCTCTCCCTCATCACAAAAAAAGCACAACTTAGGGGGAGAAGGTGTTTCCAGCCATGCAGGCCCCTTGCAAGGCCTGGCACCCTTGCTAAAAAGGTAACACCTGGGGCTCATCCTCATTCCCTGAACTCACGGGGAGAATGGAAATGGCCCATTACTTACAGAGTGTGAAACCCAGAGGACCCCAGGAGAGACGCCAAAGACAAAATCCCAATAAAACCTCAATCCAAAGGGATTGGCAAGAGAGATGGCAGGCAGCAGGGTACAAAGCACTGTAACAGAAAAGCTAGACACCAGAATAATCAAGTTTGACTGATGGACACACACGGAAGCTAGAATCGTTCATAACAGTAACAGCCCTCAATTTTTTTTTTTTTTTTTTTTTTGAGACAAGGTCTCGCTCTATCACCAGGCTGGAGTGCAGTGGTGTGATCCTGGCTCACTGCAACTTCTGTTTACCGGCTTCAAGCAATTCTCCTGCCTCAGCCTCCCGAGTAGCTGGGACTACAGGTATGCATCATCATGCCCGGTTAATTTTTTGTATTTTTAGTGAAGACGGGGTTTCGCCATGTTGGCCAGAGCAGTCTTGATCTCCTGACCTTGTGA
The DNA here is from genome assembly GCF_009761245.1 of Sapajus apella. Classification (NCBI taxonomy): domain Eukaryota; kingdom Metazoa; phylum Chordata; class Mammalia; order Primates; family Cebidae; genus Sapajus; species Sapajus apella. The sequence goes on along the minus strand of NW_022436976.1, from coordinate 24,467,136 downwards.
TCCACCCACCTCGGCCTCCCAAAGTGCTGGGATTACAGGCGTGAGCCACCGTGCCCGACCAACAGCCCTCATTTTTTTGTATCTATTAAGGGTTCTACCTATGTTGTCTCAAAAATCCTTACAATAGACTATGGCAGAGCCAGGTTCAAAGCCAAGTCTATCTAATGCCAGGGCCTGTGCTCTTTACCATTCTCCTCCTGGACCTCTGAGTTCTGAGGTGCTGAAGTAGCAAGCATGAGTCTCTTGGCAGTGTCTGCAGCTTTACCTACAGTATTAAGAGAAACTGGAAGTCCAGCAGTAAGAATAGTCTTCAGTCCAAAGATAAATTACCCCCAATTAACACCTTCCCAGTGCCAAGCACTGAGTGCCTCCCAGTTAATTCCAGGCTTATCCAAGCTGCCTTTTCTGTCACCCACAGTTTGGATAGAAGATAAATCTTCCTCCCTTCCTTCTCTCCCTCCCTCCCTCTCTCCCTCCCTCCCTCCCTCCCTTCCTTCCTTCCTTCCCTCCTTCCTTCCTTCCTCTGTCTCTCTGTCTCTCTTTCTCTCTTGAGACAGAGTTTCACTCTGTTACTCACACTGAAGTGCAGTGGCGCAATCTCGGCTTACTGCAGCCTCTACCTCCCCGGCTCAAGTGATCCTTCTGCCTCTGCCTCCTGAGCTGAAACTACAGGTGCACATGACTACACCCAGCTAATTTTTTTCAATTGTAGAAACGGAATTTTGCCGTGTTGCCCAGGCTGGTCTCGAACTCCTGAGCTTAAGTGATCTGCCCGCCTTGGCCTTCGAAAGTGTTGGGATTACAGGCATAGGCCACAGTGCCCAGACTGTCTGTGGCCTTCTACAGGTAATATCAGCCCTCTGGCCTACCTGCACAAGAAGTCGGTACCAAATAACAGCAAGAACAATGACCAACAATACAGTGGTCAAGAGTGCTGGCCCTGTGGCCAAACGGCCTGGGTCTTATTCCCTGCTTGGCCTCTTCCCTGATCCTCATTTTTCTCTCCTGTAAAATGGAGGAATTAATAATAGTATCTACTTCATGAGTTTGTCATGTAGAATGCACTTAGAGTGGCTCCTGGAATATTGTACATGCCCATACATGTCGGCTACACACGTTGTTATCACACACGTTGAATATCCCTTATCTGAAATGCTTGGGATGAGAAGTGTTTTGAATTTTGGACTTTTTCACATTTTGGAGTATTTGCATATACATAATGAGATCTTGGGGATAGGACCCAAGTCTAAACACAAAATTCATTGATGTTTCATATACCCTGTATACACATAATCTAACAGCAATTTTATATAATATTTTAAATAATTTTGCACATGAAACAATTCTGACTGCATTTTGACTGTGACCCATCACATGAGGTCAGGTGTGGAATTTTCCACCTGTGGTATCATGTTGGTGCTGAAAAGTTTCAGAGTTTGGAGCATGTTGGATTTCAGATGTTCGAATTAGGGGATGCTCCACCTGTACTGAGCATATGAGACAGGAACAGCGCCAAACATTTTGCATGCGTTTTCTCATTTAAGCATCTCAACTCTCTGAAATAAGCACTATCATTTGCCCCCATTTTTATAAATGAGAAAAGGCACAGAGAAGTTTAATAATTTACCCAAGCTTACACAGCCAGGATGTGGTGGAGATGGGTGTTGGGCCCAAGCCAACAGTCTCCAGGCTGTGTACTGAGAACCACTACACAGAACTCTACCCAGCATAAAGCCAGGCTCCAGCCACATGCTCACTTCATGCGACCTTCTGCACAAATAATAAATCACACTGTCCTCTTAGCATCTGCCCTAATCATTAGCAGCCCCACCTGCTTCATCTTTCAGGCCTGACATTTAGCTCATGCGCATAGGACCTTGGGCCCTCAACAGCCCCTTCCTCAGACACACTAGGTGACAGCCCTCCTGGTCCAGCATCCTATGCCTCTGTGGGATGTTCCTGCAGGCAGAGCCTGGAACTCTAACTGCTCTCCTGAGCACCACTGTTTTTGTGCTACCAAGGCCCTACTACGCTGTGTATAGCAAATTCCATTATATGATTATATGATGAAAGCTGTGCTACCTGGCACATCACAGCATCATGGGGCACTAGTCAAAAATTTTACTGAACTAGGAGTTCTCAAATCTCTGCTTCCTAGAGTTAGGAAGCAGGAGGGAAGTAACATTCCTGATACGATACTTATTGATATGTTAGCTTTTCTGTTGCTGTGGATATGTGAAGTATTGCAGGGCAAAAAGAAAATGTTACATTTGTTCTTTCTAGCAGAAAAAAGGAAGAGACTTTGAGGGCAAAGGGAAGGAGGTGAACAGAGACGGGAAAAGGCGCTGCACGTCAATAAGTCCCAGACTATCTGAAGGTGGTCCAAAAAGAGTGAGAGCTGAGAGGATATGAGCCACTGTGTGGGAGCTCCTGGGAATACAAGATACAAGGAGTGGGGATTTCCATCCCCCCAGGGTCCTGGCCAGAGCACCTGGACCCAGTGAGACCCCTGGCACAGTAGGCATCTCAGTAGTGACCAGAGGGGTCTCTGGCCCTGCAAAAGCATTTAGGAACTTGTCCACAAACTGGAAGGGTCCAAGACTGAGACAATTCCTCCTGACATGAAAGGGATGGGAACTCACAATTTGATTTAAGTTGATTCATAAAAATAACAAGATGTGATATTTCTCGCTTTCTTAATCTGTGGATTAAGATTCATATCTGCTACTCATTTGACTGCCTACCATGTGTTAGGCAATGCAGTACGGTTTTCAAACATGTTTTTATGTAAACTTCAAAACAATGCTCCTATGGATTTGAACCAGATTTATCTGACTCCAAAGTCTGTGGATATCTCATTAAAATAAAGAGAATTAGAAATTAACTGTTAGCGTGTTCTTGCATTTACATTATATACTTGACTTAACTGAAGTCTCACAGTCAACATAATATATTTTTAAGTAGATGGACACTGCCGAGGGCCCTGCACTGGTTGTGACATTAATTCATTCTCTGTTCTTCTCTCAATGGGTGCTGAAAGGCTGGCCTCTACTGCAGGACCTTACCCTCCCACAAACATGAGTTACACATCCTTGTTCCAAATGGCCAGCAGAGATCAAGTCTGAGTTCCAGATTTCTAGAAAAGAAACCCTGCTAATCCTTGGCCCAATCAGCTATGGCCAGCAGCATGCGGTCAAACAGGTTAGCCAATCAGATTTTCTCTCCCCACAATGTGTAACTGTGTCTTAGAGATTTTAATTCATCTATGAATTAAAAGGTTACATGAATACATGTAACCTGCATGCTGTGCAGCAGCCATAGCAGGCTGTGTGTGCATATTGATGAAGAGGATGCTGACCTGCAAAGATGGAGGAGAATGATGGACACCTCTAGAGAGAGTGAGTGATTGAAGACCAAGTGCTTGTGCTCTGGCTGTCTGTGCCTCCCTAGAGCACCTAGGACACGCACTCACCAGATCCACTTAGAAGAAAGTGTCTGCAGAAAATATTATGAGATAATTGACATATCTGGTTGTGTGCCAGTGTGCTACCATGCTAAGGCCAATTGGTTTTGAATCTTTCTACTGATGGGGATAGAGAAGAACACATTTGCCAGGTCAATAACCCACACACCAAGGGCCAGAAACAGTGATGATCTACTCCAGTGAAGATCTAAATTAATCAGAGAAGCTGGAATTGGGGCTAACACCTGGTTCAACTTACAGTAATTGATTATCATTTGCCATGCTCTTTCTTTTTTCAGAGACTAGACAGGTAACTTAAATAGGTATGTGATAAAGACTACCACCTTGCGACCTTTAAGTCTTTTGAAGATAGTACGAATTTCTGCAATGCCAGAAGATAAGGAGACAAGTTATAAAGGGTCTTACTTGGTCCTTCCTGCCCCAGTGACCTTGCTCCACAGGTCAAGGACCCAATGCAACGGTGCCAGCACCTGCTAGGTACATCTGTCCCAATTATACACGCAAGGACTAGATAAATAACCATTTGGTGAGTCTGCAGTGCATTGGACCCAAAATGAGACAGTCTTGGGCAGTATCCCATTTATCTGCTAGCTTCCATAAGCCCCACCCTAAACAGAGAGCCATGATGGTAGTTGGGGTGCAATGGTCATATGGATTAAATGTTTGTCTCCTCCCAAACTCATATTAAAATTTAATTGCCATTGTAAAAGTATTAAGAGGTGATTAGGCCATTAAGGAGTCTCCCCACACTAATAAGTTAATGCTATTATTTGGAGAGTAGGTTCATCATCAAGGGAGCAGATTTCTTATAAAAGGATGAGTTAGAACTTCTTTTGCCTCTCTCTGTCACCCACCCTTTGCTATTCTGTCATGGGACGATGCAGGAAGAAGTCCCTGGCAAGATACCACTTCCTCAATCTTGGACTTCTCAGCCTCCAGAAGCATGAGCCAATAAATATCTGTTTATTTTAAATTACCCAATCTGGTATTCTGATATAGCAGCACAAAACAGACCAAGACTCTTGGGGTCAGTGTCAGCTCAGTCTCATATCTTATACCCCTCAAAAAGGCTGTCTATTCTGCCACTCTTACCCCTAACCCCTAAACAGTGCACAGTTCCTGTCAAATGATGCATGTAATTTTGTGAAAGAATTGGGGAATTTTATTATATATTCTGACAAGAGCATTGCAGTTCCTTCTCAAAGGCGCCCAACCTCACCTCTAATCAAAGGGCTCTGGACCTATAAATTGAGATTGAAAACTGGATGAAGAAACCTTATTTTCCATTGTGAAGAGTAACTTCCATACTCTGCTTATCAGTTCTCAAGTGATTTATAGTCACATGTTCCTTAACAATGGGGATATGTTCTGAGAAATGCATTGTTAGGCAATTTCATTGTTGTGTAAACATCGTAGAGTATACTTACACAAAGGTAGATGAAATACCCTACTACACACCTGGTATGGTCTATTGCTCCAGGCTACAAACCTGTACAGCATGTTACTGTACTGAATACTGCAAGCAATTGTACCCCAATGGTAAGTATTTGTGGACCTAAGCATATCTCAACATAGACAAGATACAGTAAAAATACAGTATTATAATCTTATGGAACCACCATTGTATATGTAGTCTGTCATTGACTGAAACATCATTATGCAGCGCATGACTGTATTTATTCATTTTGTTACTTAGCTAGTTAGTTTAAATTTTGCAGAACATGGCCAGGTGTGGTGACTCACACCTGTAATCCAGACACTTTGGGAGGCCAAGGTGGGAGGATGGCTTAAGGCCAGGAGTTCAAGTCCAGCCTCGTCAACACAGCAAGACTTCATCTCTATTAAAAAAAAAAAATTAAAATTAAAATTAATTTTCCAAAACAATAAATATCATTAATAATTGATGGACATATCATGTGTCCATTTGTCTTTCTTTTAGGAACAGCATGATCTATCCCCCTCACCATAGATCTCTGTGGGTTTAGGAACCCTAATTGCTACTTTGGCCTTGCTGCCTGGTATAGTAATCAACTACACCTTGCCTCTGATTATGAGGTGCTATCAGTTGGCCTTGTCCATTCCTAAGTTCCATCATCTCCATTGATATTTGAGAACCCATTTCCATGGTAGATTGCCACCTATCCTCTTACATCAACCCTGGGCTGCAGAATTTCTCAAAGATACAGAATCCTCTTCACCAGTGTGTGTCTTCTAGCTCTAGGGAAGGGAGTGGCCTTCAGGCCTCTGAAGGAACAAAGACAGGCAGGAGATTCTCAGGTCTTACACAGTAAATCCAGTCTAACATTCCTTCTCTGTGACTCTGTTTCATTCTGTGAATTATATTTTCTGAATTACTAATTCTCTCTTCAGTTATATCTAATCTATTATCAAAAATCCATGAGTTTTTTATTGTAATTTCTACAATTTTCATTTCTAGGGGTTCTATTTTATTATTTTCTGACTCTAATGTGTTACTTTTACAGTGGCCTCTTTTTCACAGATGTGTATAAGGTAAGCTTATCTTTTATTTCTTTAAGCATAAGAAGCATAGTTCTGTATTTGATAGGATAATACCTGAGATCTTTGCTGGTCTGTCTCTGCTGTCAGTTGTTTCTGCTAGTTCTTGCTCTTGGTGCCTTCATCGTGTACTTCTGATTTTTTTGCTTTGAACTACTGATTTCCCTTTGAAAGTTGTTTGTGGGGATTCTTTGAAACCTAGCACAAAGGTCCATTCCTTAGAGAGAAATTGTATTGATTTCTGCCAGGGGCCTGGTAGTACTACCAGTCTGGAACAATTTTAAAGTTAATAATTTTAAAGCTTGAAGTTTTTGGAATTTTCATGCAATGTAAATACAAATGTAAATCCAAGCATGAGCTGGCTGTGGCCACAATACCTCACTATTCGGCTACCATACAGGCTACACTCCATGTAGTCACCAGGAGTAAGGGAATAGGGAAGTTTAGTTCTAGATTATCCTTATACTGAGAGTGTGACACTCTGGGGAGGAGCAGTTTTATGAGGAAGCTTCTAACATTAGAATACCCACCTAGGGAGACACTGGGTTTTAGTCTCTGCATCCCACAGGCAGTGACAAATCAAGTTTAAGAGGACAAAATTCAGTAAATGTTCTCAGAACAAACGCTTTTTCTGAGCTTATTCTTTTCTGAGTTCCTCTTGGAATGTGACTGGATAATTCTTCCTTACACTACCATCTCTTAGGTGCTTTCCAGAAGATTTTAAAAAATTTTTTTACCTTGCATTTTTAGTTGTTTTCATCAAGAAGATAGGGCCAGATACCTTGCCTGCCATGTGACTAAAAATAGAAATCTCATTTTTTTTTTAGGTCAGGAAACCCAAGACATAGCAAAGGCCATGATAGTCTTATGTTCAAGAAACAAATCAAGATAATAAATAATCCTGTCTTTTTGTGTAGCCTGCTCTATAGTTCACACAGTGCCAGCACCTTGTCTTGTATCTATCCTTTTCTCTCCATTTCCCCATCAACTGGCCAAGGTCAGGCCTTCATTATCTTTAGTGGCTTCCCACCTGATGCCTGACTTCCATCTTCTCTCTAATTCTTTCTGCTGTAATAATGCCCCTAAAAAAACTTCAACCAACTCACTCCATCATTTATAAATATTCTATAACTGCCCATTGTTTATCAGACAAAAATCACTCTTAATTATAGAATGGAAAACTGCCCTACATAAAAATTAGTATTTATCTAGACTGAATCCTCAATACAGGCAAACATATGCATCTCTATGTCCTAACTCAACCCTAATTTTTTCTCTGAAACATTGTCCACAACTCTTGGCCTCTGTTCTTTCCTCCCCTAAGCACTGAAGGAATTTATATCAGCAATATACAATGTATTATTTTTTAACAGCTTTATTGAGATACAATTAACACAACATGATTTACCCACTTAAAATGCACAATTCCAAGTTTTGTGGTATGTTCACAGGGCTATTTAACCATCACTACATGCAATTTTAGAACATTTTCGTCACCCTAAAAAGAACCACATACCCATTTCCCCTCAACTTTCCAGCTTTAGGCAACCCCAATCTACTTTCTGTCTCTACAGATTTGCCTATTCTAGACATTTCATATAACCTATGTGGTCTTTTGTGACTGGAGTCTTTCATTAAGCATAGTGCTTTCAAGGTTTATCCATGTTGTAACATGTTTCAGTATTTTGTCTGTTGTTGTAACTGAATAATATTCCGTTGTAAGGATATGCCATGTTTTACTTATCCATTCATCAGTTGATGGGCATTTAGAGTTTCCTCACTGTTTGGTTATTCAGAATAATGTTGCCTTGAACATCCATGAACAAGTTTTTGTGTGGACATGTGTTTTTATTTCTCTTGGGTACATACCCTGGAATGAAATTGCTGGGTCATATGGTAATTCTATATTTAACATTTCAAAGAACTGCTAAAATGTTTTCCAAAGCAGCCGCGCCATTTTACATTCCCACCAGCAAAGCATGAGGCTTCCATTTTCTCTATATCTTCTCTAATTGCTTCATTTTTTAATCATAGCCGTCTTAGTGGGTGTGATGTGGTATCTCATAATGGTCTTGATTTGCATTTGCCTAATGCCGAAGGATGTTGAGGATATTTTCATGTGCCTGTTGGCCATTTATATCTCCTCTTTGGAGAAATGTCTACTCAAATCCTTTGCCCATTTGAAAAATTGGGTCATCTGTCTTTTTATTCTTGAGTTAAAGAGTTCTTTATACATTCTGGGTATAGGTCCTTTACCAAATATATGATTTGTAAATACTGGCTCCCATTCTGTGTTGTCTTTTCACTTTTATGATGATGATGTTCACTGCACAAAAGTTTTTATTTTAATAGAGTTCAATTTATCTATTCTTTTGTTGGTTATGCTTTTGGTGATTTATTTAAAAACTATTTTTTGACCCAAAGTTGTAAAAATTTACTTCTATGTTTTCTTCTAGGAGTTTTTCCAGTGGCTGTGTTGAAGTCTGTCTGCTAAGTCCACCATACAGACCCCTTCAATGGCCGTTTTTTATTGCCTGTTTTCTCCCCCTGGATTTTGCATGTCTCATAATTTTTTGTTAAGCACTGGCCATCTTAGATAATATAACAACTCTGAATACTTACTAATCCCCCCAGAAATGGTTTGTTTGTTTGGTGATTTGGCTGAAATAATTCTATATTCTGTTTTTGCTGCAATGTGCAGCCTCTGATGCCCCGCCCAGATTTTTTTCTCTTTGTTTTTATCTTTTAGTCTGACTGCCTAAAGGTCTCCCCTGGGGTGGCATAAACCATTCATTGGTCAAAAGTTGTGTTTAACTTCTTTCACTAGTTGGATTTCTGCCCCTCCAACCCCGACCCTTTTACCAATGAACGTGTGTGTGGCCCCGAGATTTCTATTACAATTTAGGAGGTTACTTTTTTTGCCCCACATTCAGCAAGGGAGTAGTAGCTTGGAGGTTCATGCTATAATCATTCCAGAGGACGAAGCCCTGGGCAATCACACAGTGTTCTACATGGCCAGGGGTGAGCGTGAATTACTTTTAAACCTGGTTTCCTAGGCGTTTCCCTTTGGTCAGAGTCACTTCTTGTCAGTCAGTGGTCAAAGGTGTTGTTTAAGCCCTTTGTTCCAGTAAACGGTCTGCCCTATGTTAATGGTTCTGTGTGCAGCTTGGGAGATCCTTTCTTTTTTTTTTTTTTTTTTTTTTCTTTTTTTCGAGATGGAGTTTCGCTCTTGCTGCCCAGCCTGGAGTGCAATGGCGTGATCTCGGCTTACCGCAACCTCTGACTCCCAGTTTCAAGTGATTCTCCTGCCTCAACCTCCCGAGTAGATAGGATTACAGGCATGGACCACCACACCAGGTTAATTTTGTATTTTTAATAGAAATGGGGTTTCTCCATGTTGATTGGGCTGGTCTTGAACTCCCAAACTCAGGTGATCCACCCACCTCGACCTCCCAAAATGCTGGGATTACAGGTGTGTGCCATCGCACCGGGTGGGAGATCCTTTCAAATCAGTCTTATATCCTGCTCTGATGGCTCTTGACTAGGCACAGCCCAGCCTATGGGCACATCCCTCTTGACCCCAGAATTGACTGTGGTCCCAGGAGAGCTCTTGTTGGTTTTCTCTTGCTCTGGTTCTCTCCACCAAGCCTCTGCTTTGTCATTTTTCTTGTACAAATAATGGAGCTCCAGCCTCCTTGTAACTGCCCTCCACCAAGATCTCCAGTGGTTTCAATAGTGACTTTAGATACGGAGTTCTCCACACTGTTCTAAATGAAGTCAGTTTCCTTAGGCAGAGCTGCGGGGCTCTTCAGTACTTATGCTCTGTCTTTGCCCTGGGCAGAACCCCTGTGCCACTGAACCATAGCCCAGCACAGGGACCTGTGTTAACCAAAATGACATACCGCTCTAAAAGCAGTCAGGGTGGCAGCTCCTGATCTTTTCTTGCCCCTGCTAGCATGGAACTTCCACCCTACTGGCAAGTTGCGGTGGGAGCAAAAGGGCTCCAGGGTTCACAGCCTTTGCACCTGGAGTAACGCTTCCATCCCGTGAGTCAGAGCTGGGTGGAAGTGGGAAACTCAATCCTTTTGGCCATGCCTGCTTAGAACAGAGCTTCTGCAGCATGAAACTGGGGAAGATAAGAAATGGCAGCCTGATCCTCAATGAGTGAAACTCCAGCTCCAGGCTAGGGACTGGGTGGAGAGGCAGCCACAGCCTTCTTGGCTTCACATGCCTGGAGTAGAGCTACTCTAGCATGAAGCTCTGGGAAGGGGTAAAGGGATGCATTTTGACTCAAATGCCACAGACTCTCACTGTTTTTACCAAGATTTAACAGATTTTATTGAATGAATCTTTCTCCATTTGCTACAGGCCTTTGGGACAATTTTCAGAGACTTAAATGATTGTCATTCATGATTTTCACCAGTTAAACTGTTTTTCTGGGGAGTGAGTCCGTCCAGAGTCTTATACCTTCATTCTGTAAGTCTTAAATCTACAGAACCCATTGTTTGATTAGGATAGGCTTTATTCATCCACTTGACAAATATTTATAGACTATGAATTATGTGGTAGGCAACGATTTTGTTGCTCGTCAACCTGTGTTGTAAACGGACTACTTAAGGTTGATGTATATTTAACACTCATATCCAACAGGCTCAAGCACACTACAGTGGAGGAGGCCATGTCTGCTTGGGCTCTGTAAATATCCACAGCACTCAGCACAAGGTGGGACATAGCTTACGCTTTTTTTTCACTAATCCCTTCCTGATTTCCCTACTTGATTAACATTACCTTTCCAAAACTATGTATTTTTCTGAAGTGCTCAATTCCTCTTTGTTTAGCAAATCACTGTTGATTGTCTATTATTTGTCCCTACCAAAATAATGGTAGACATTTTGCTACGATTGTTTGAGTGTGTAATAGGCATTAGGTCTTTTAAAATATATATGTATATATAATATATATATATATTATACATATACATATATATATAATATATAATATATATATATTATATATATATTTTTATATATATATAATATATATATATATTTTTTTTTTTTGAGATGGAGTTTCACTCTTGTCTCTCAGGCTGGAGTGTAATGGTGGGATCTCAGCTCACTGCAACCTCTGCCTCTCACGTTCAAGCAATTCTCCTGCTTCAGCCTCCAGAGTAGCTGGGATTGCAGATGCTTACCACCATGCCCAGCCAATTTATGTATTTTTAGTAGAGACAGGGTTTCACCATTTTAGTCAGGTGGTCTCAAACTCCTGACCTCACCTGAATCACCACCTGCCTTGGCCTCCCAAAGTGCTGGGATTACAGGCATGAACCACCGCGCCCTGCCAGCATGGCATTAGATCTTTACGTATGCAATCTCACTAGTGCTGGCGTTAACCCCATGGGGAAGTTCTAATCCCATTGTGCAGATGAGAAACCTGAGACTCAGAAAGGTTGAGAGAGCTTGTCTCAAGTTATAGCAATAAATGGCAGAGCTGCACTTTGAGCAGAGAACTGCCTGACTCCAAACCTGGTTCTTTTTCTCCATGCTAACCTACCCTGACTTTCTACTTGTAAGAGGAGAAGAGAACTATACCAAGTTTGAGGAAGATCATCCCCAGCACCTTGAATCATACAGCATCCCATCTCTTGGAAACCTGCCATTTTCCCATAGCCAATATGTGATTGGGCCTCTTCGTGCTTGCTGCACTTTGGGACACAAAATGACTAACGAAGAACCACAGGAGTGAATGGAGTGACCTTGTTGCACCCTGCCAAGCCCCCCAAATGACCCCAATGAAGGCGTCGATCTGGCCTATCTACAAGATGTAGCTCACTAAATGACAAATATATTAACAACTGAACCACAACCAATCTGGCCCTTGTTAGCTGTGTTGCAATGAGAACTTGTACTCATGTCATTATGAAACACGTATTTAGGACAGGAAGTGTCCTGAATCCAGGCTTCTCTGCTCTGACTCTACAGGAAAAATCAGCTCGGAATGGTGATGTCTATCAACCTATTTCTTTTATGTTTAAAATTTTAGGCCAGGCGCTGTGGCTCACACCTGTAATCCCAGCACTTTGGCAGGCCAAGGCAGGTGGATCACGATGTCAGGAGTTCGAGACCAGCCTGGCCAAGATGTTGAAACCCCGTCTCTACTAAAAATACAAAAATTAGCTGGGCGTGGTGGCACGCGCCTGTAATCCCAGCTACTCAGGAGGCTGAGGCAAGAGAATCGCTTGAATCTGGGAGGCAGAGGTTGCAGTGAGCTGAGATCGCACCATTGCACTCCAGCCTGGGTGACAAAGTGAGACTCTGTCTCAAAAAAAAAAAAAAAAAAAAAAAAAAAAAAAAAAAAAATTGTGGGTAACTTCTGGAAAATTGATTTCATAGTTAGAATTATCCTTGATGGTGCTGAGATGGGTGTGGCTGACTTGGGGATGAGAAATGGGTAATTTCAAGAATGTTTGGAAGGTGAAAAAAATCCCTAAGAGGTCTTTTTTTTAAATGACTCATAGCCTAAATGGAATTAAATAATTAAAAATTAAATACAGTAAAATTGATTTTGTTTAATGTTCTAAATGCTAATCTAATCTTTATTTCCCTCTGTTTCACTTAAATTTTTACAAATGTTTGTTGGAGAAAGATCTACGGTGCTTCTCCTAAAGTAGCTAATGCACACTCTTAATATTTTCTTTTAATATTCATGTTAAGTGTCCATCTGTTTTTCCTATTAACTGAAAGTTCATGGTAATTATCTTTGTTTATAAATTAGCAATTTCTAGCCGGGCACGGTGGCTTACGCCTGTAATCCTAGCACTTTGGGAGGCCGAGGCGGGCAGATCACTTGAGGTCAGGAGTTCAAGATCAGCCTGGCCAACATGGTGAAAACCCATGTCTACTAAAAATACAAAAATTAGCTGGGCGTGGTGGCACTCGCCTGTAATCCCAGCTACTTGAGAGGCTGAGGTAGGAGAATTGCTTGAACCAGAAGGCAGAGGTTGCAGTGAGCCGAGATCACACCACTGCACTCCAGCTGGGCCACAGTGCGAGGTTTCGTCTCAAAAAAAAAACAAATTAGCAGTTTCTAAAATCATCTGCCCAGTGTTTCACACCTGCAGTAATACAATGATACATACATATATGAAAATGGGTTACTGCGTTTTTGTTCCAGGTCCTGATTGGACATTGGACTCTAGGATAGAGGACAAGAGGCTGGAAGGTAAAAGAATAGATTCAAAGGGGTGGATTATGGAAAGTAGAACGTTTTTATGAACAAAATCATCATTAATATTATCTTATTCACTAGGCTTTAGATATTTTTTTTTTGCATCTTTGTGTCTAGGGATTGCTAAGTATTCTTATGTGGCTATTCTACTATACTTAATATATCCTTTTATAGATACAGTCTTATATTCTTATTAATAAAATGAGGAATATATGTTTGAAAAAATGTGGGTACATGGTAGGTGTATATTTGTGGGGTACATGAGATATTTGATATTTTGATACAGACACACAATGCATAATAATCACACCAGGGTAAATGGGGCATCCATCGCCTCAAGCACTTATTCTCTGTGATACAAACAATCCAATTTTGCCCTTTTAGCTATTTTTATTTTTATTTTCCATAAGTTGTTGGGGTACAGGTAGTATTTGGTTACATGAGTAAGTTCTTTGGTGGTGATCTGTGAGATTTTGGTGCACCCATCACCCATGTATACACTGCACCATATTTGTAGTCTTTTATCACTTGCCCCCTTTCCACTCTTCCCCCCAAGTCCCCAAAGTCCATTGTATCACTCTTATGCCTTTGTGTCCTCATAGCTTAGCTCCCACATTCACTGAAAACATATGATGTTTGGCTTTCCATTCCTGAGTTACATCACTTAGAATAATAGACTTCAATCTCATTCAGGTCATTGCAAATGATGTTAATCATTCCTTTTTATAGCTGCGTAGTATTCCACCATATGTATATGTATATGTATATGTATATGTATACATATATGTATATATATATGTCCCAGTCTCTTTAACCACTCATTGACTGATGGGCATTTGGGTTGGTTCCATTATTTTACAATTGTGAATTGTGGGGCTATAAACATGAGTGTGCAAGTATCTTTTTTGAATAATAACTTCTTTTCCTCTGGGCAGATACCCACTAGTGGGATTGCTGGATCAAATAGTAGTTCTATTTTTGGTTATTTAAGGAATCACCACACTGTTTTCCTTAGTGGTTGTACTAGTTTATATTTCCACCAGCAGTGTAGAAATGTTCCCTGTTCACTGCATCCATGCCAACATCAACTGTTTTTTTTTATTTTTTGATTACAGCCGTTCTTACAGGAGTAAGGTGGTATCACATTGTGGCTTTGATTTACATTTCCCTGATAATTAGTGATATTGAGCATTTTTCATGTGTTTGTTGATCATTTGTATATCTTCTTTTGAGAATTGTCTATTCATGTCCTTAGCCCACTTTCTGATGGGATTGTTTGTTTTTTCTCACTGATTTGTTTGAGTTTGTTGTAGATTATGGTTATTAGTTCTTTGTCAGGTGCACGGATTGTGAAGATTTTCTCCCACTCTGTGGGCTGTCTGTTTACTCTGCTGACTGTTTCTTTTGCCATGCAAAAGCTCTTTGGTTTAATTAAGTCCCAGCTATTTAATCTTTGTTTTTATTGCATTTGCTTTTAGGTTCTTGGTTATGAAATCATTGCCTAAGCCAAAGTCTAGATGTTTTTACAACGCTGTCTTCTAGAATATTTATAGTTTCAGGTATTAGGCTTAAGTTCTTAATCCATCTTGAGTTGATTTTTGTGTAAGGTAAGAGATGAAGATCCAGTTTCATTCTCCTTCAGGTGGCTAGCCAATTATCCCAGCACCATTTGTTGAAAGGGTGTCCTTTCTCCACTTTGTGTTTTTGTTTGCTTTGGTGAAGATCAGTTGGCTGTAAGTATCTGGGTTTATTTCTACGTTCTCCATTCTGTTCCATTGGTCTATGTGCCAGTACCATGCCGTTTTGGTGACTATAGCCTTACAGTATAGTTTGAAATCAGGCAGTGTGATGCCTTGGATTTGTTCTTTTTGCTTAGTCTTGCTTTGGCTATGTGGGCTCTTTTTTGGTTTCATATGAATTTTGTAATTGTTTTTTTCTAATTCTGTGAAGACTTATAGTGGTATTCTGATGGGAATTGCATTGAGTTTGTAGATTGCTTTTGGCAATATTGTCATTTTCATAACATTGATTCTACCCATCCATGAGCATGGGATGTGTTTCCATTTGTTCATGTTGTCTATGATTTCTTTCTTCATTGTTTTGTAGTTTTCCTTGTAGAGGTCTTTCGACTTCTTTGTTTGTTATATTCCTATTTTATTTTTTTGCAGCTATTGTAAAAGAAGTTGAGTTATTGATTTGATTCTCTGCTTGGTTGCTGTTGGTATATAAAAGAGCTACTGATTTGTGTGCATTAATCTTGCATCTGGAAACTTTGCTGAATTATTTTATCAGTTCTAGGAGCTTTCTGGATGAGTCCATGGATTTTCAAGGTAAACGATCATATTATCAGCAAACAGTGACAGTTTGACTTCCTATTTACCAGTTTGGATGCCTGTTATTTCTTTCTCTTGTCTGATTGCTCCAGCTAGGCCTTCCAGTACTATGTTGAAGAGGGGTGGTGAGAGTGAGTATCCTTGGCTTGTTCCAGTTTTCAGAGGAAATGTTTTCAACTTTCCCCCACTCAATATTATGTTAGCTATGGATTTGTCAGAGATGGCTTTTATTACATTAAAGTAATGCAGATTTTACTGAGAGTTTTAATCATAAAGTGATGCTGGATTTTATCAAATGTTTTTTCTGCATCTATTGAGATTATAATGTGATTTTTGTTTTTAGTTCTGTTTATGTGGTGTATCACATTTATTGACTTGCATATGTTAAACCATCCCTGAATCCCTGATATTAAACCCACTTGATCATGGTGGATTATCTTTTTGATATGTTGGTGGATTCAGTTAGCTAGTATTTTGTTAAGGATTTTGGCATTTATGTTTATCAAGAACATCATTCTGTAGTTTTCTTTTTTGGTTATGTCCTTTCCTGGTTTTGGTATTAGGATGATGCTGGCTTCATAGAATGAATTAGGAAGGGTTCCTTCTTTTTCTATCTTGTGGAATAGTGTCAGTAGTGTCAAGAGGATTGGTAACAATTCTTTGACTGTCTGGTAGAATTCTGCTGTGAATCCATCTGGTCCTGGACTTCTTTGTTGGTAATTTTTAAATTACTGTTTCAATCTCACTGCTTGTTATTGGTCTATTCAAGGTATCTAATTCTTCCTGATTTAAGCTAGGAGGGTAATATTTTTCCAGGAATTTATCCATCTCTTCCAGGTTTTTCAGTTTATGTGTGTAAAGGTGTTCATAGCAGCCTTGAATAACCTTTTGTATTTTGATGGTGTCCATTGTAATATCTCCTGTTTCATTTCTTAGTAAGGTTATTTGGATTTTCTCTCTTTTTTTCTTGGTTGATCTTGCTAATGGTCTGTCAATTCTATTTACCGTTTCAAAGAATCAGCTTTTTGTTTCATTTATCTTTTGTTTTTTGTTATTGTTGTTGTTGTTTCAATTTCATTTAATTCTGCTCTGCTCTTGGTTATTTCCTTTCTTCTGCTCTGTTTGGGTTTGGTTTGTTCTTGTTTTTCTATTTCCTTGAGGCGTGACTTTAGATTGCCTGTGTGTGCTCTTTTAGACTTTTTGATGTAGGCATTTAGGGCTATGAACTTTCCTCTTCGCACTGCCTTTGCTGTATCCCAGAGGTTTTGATAGGTTGTGTTATTATTGTCATTCAGCTCAAAGAATTTTTTCATTTCCATCTCAATTTTGTTTTTGATCCAATGCTCATTTAGGAGCAGGTTATTTAATTTCCATGTATTCACATGGTTTCGAAGGCTCCTTTTGGAGTTGATTTCCAGTCTTATTCCACTGTGGTCTGAGAGAGTGCTTGATATAATTTTAGCTTTCTTAAATTTATTGAGGCTTATTTTATGGCCTATCATATGGTCTATCTTGGAGAAAGTTCCATGCACTGATGAGTAGAATGCATATTCTGCAGTTGTTGGATGAAATGTTCTGGATATGTCTGTTAAGTCCATTTGTTTCAAGGTATAGTTTAAATCCGTTGTTTCATTGTTTACTTTCTGTCTTGATGACCCGACTAGTGCTGTCAGTGGAGTACTGAAGTCCCCCACTGTTACTGTGTTGCTGTCTATCTAATTTCTTAGGTCTATTAGTAATGGTTTTATAAATTTGGGAGCTCCCGTGTTAGGTGCCTATATGTTTAGGGTTGTGACATTTTCCTGTTGGACAAGGCCTTTTACTGTTATGTACTGTCCCTCTTTGTCTCTTTTAACCACTGTTGCTTTAAAGTTTGTTTCGTCTGATAAGAATAGCTACCCCTGCTTGCTTTTGGTGTCCATTTGCATGAAATTCCTTTTTCTACCCCTTACTTAAAGTTTATGTGAGTCCTTATGTGTTAGATGAGTCTCCTGAAGGCAGCAGGTAGTTGGTTCTTATCCATTCTGCAGTTTTATATCTTTTAAGTGGAGCATTTAGGCCATTTTCATTCAATGTTAGTATTGAAATGTGAGGTACCATTGCTTTCATCATGCTCTTTGTTGCCTGTGTACTTTGGTTTTTTGTTTTGTTTTTTCTTTTTAATTTGTATTTTTGTTTTATAGGTCCTGTGTGATTTATGCTTTCAAGAGGTTCTGTTCTGAAGTGTTTCTAGGATTTGTTTTAAGATTTAGAGCTCCTTTCAGCAGTTCTCGTAGTGGTGGTTTTTGTTTGCCTGAAAACGGCTATATCTTTCCTTCATATATGATGCTTAGTTTTGCTGGATACAAAATTATTGGCTGATAATTGTTTTGTTTGATGAGGTTGAAGATAGGTCCCCAAACCCTTCTGGCTTGTAGGGTTTCAGCCGAGAAATCTTCTGTTAGTCTGATAAGTTTTCCTTTATGGTTATCTGACGCTTCTGTCTCACAGCTCTTAAGATTCTTTCCTTTGTCTTGACTTTGAATAACCTGAAGACAATATGCCTAGGTAAAGATCTTTTTGCAATGGATTTTCCAGGTGTTCTTTGTGCTTCTTGTATTTGGCTGTCTATATCTCTTGCAAGGCCGGGGAAGTTTTCTGCAATTATTCCCCTAAATATGTTTTCCAGGCTTTTAGAATTCTATTCTTCCTCAGATACACTGATTATTCTTAAGTTTGGTTGTTTAACATAATCCCAGACTTCTTGAAGGATTGGTTCATTTTTTAAATTCTTTTTTTCTTGTCTTTGTTGGATTGGGTTAATTCAAAGACTTGTCTTCAAGCTCTAAATTTCTTTCTTCTACTTGTTCAACTGTATTGCTGAGACTTTCCAGAGCATTTCGCATTTCTAAAAGTATGTCCAAAGTTTCCTGAATTCTTTATTGTGTCTTCTTCAAGCTATCTATTTCCATGAGTATTTATCTCTTCACTTCTTATATCATTTTTGGACTTCCTTGCATTGGGCTTTGCCTTTCTCTGGTCCTTCCCCGACTAGCTTAATAACTAACCTCCTGAATTCTTTTTCAGGTAAATCAGAGATTTCTTCTTGGTTTGGATCCATTGCTGGTGAACTAGTGTGTTTTTGTGTGTGTGTGTGGGAGTGTGGAAGAGGCTTGCTTTGTCATATTACCAGCATTGGTCTTCTGGTTCCTTCTTATTTGTTTACGCTCTGTCAGAGGGAAGGTCTAGGGCTGAAGGCTGTTGCTCAGATTCTTTTGTCCCACAGGTTGTTCCCTTTATGTACTACTTTCCCCCTTTTCCTGTGGATGTGGCTTCCTGTGAGCTGAACTGCAGAGGTTGTTGTCTCTCTTCTGGGTCTAGCCACCCAGCAAGTCTACCCAACTCCGGGCTGGTACTGGGAGTTGTCTGCATAGAGTCCTGTGATGGTCTCTCAGCCATGGATACCAGCGCCTATTCTAATGGAGATGGTGATGGGTGCAATGGACTCCAAGAGGTTCCCTAGCTTTGGTGATTTAGTGCTCTATTTTTGTGCTGGTTGGCCTCCCACCAGGAGGTGGTGCTTTCCAGAAAGTATCAGCTGTGTATTGTGGAGGGGGACGAGAGGTGGGCAGGGCCTTAGAACTCCCGAGATTGTATGCCGTTTGTCTTCTACTACCAGAGTGGGTAGGGAAGGGCCATCAGGTGGGGGATAGGGAAGAGCTAGGTGTGTCTGAGCTCAGACTATACTTGAGTGGGTCTTTTTGTGGCTGCTTTAGGAGTTGGAGGTGAGTTTCCCAGGTCACTGGAGCTATGCACTTAGGAAGATTATGGTGCCTCTATTGAGTCACGCAGGCTGTCAGGGAAATGGGGGAAAGCTGGCAGTCACAGGCCTCACCCAGCTCCTACACAAACTGGAAGGCTAGTCTTCCACCATGCCCCTGACAACAGCCCCAAGTCTGTTTCCAGGAGGAGGGCAAGACAGGCCTTATGATAGCTCTATAAAATATAATTTGAAGTCATGTAATGTAATTCCTCTAGTTTTGTTCTTTTTTCTTAGAATAGCTTTGGCTATTCTGAGTCTTTTGTGATTCCATATAAATTTTAGGATTATTTTTTCTATTTATGCAAAGAATATCATTGGCATTTTGATAGGGATTGCATTGAATCTGTAAATTGCCTTGCGTAACATGGACATTTTAACAATATTGATTCTTCCAATCTGTGTAAGTGGAATATCTTTTTATTTTTTTGTGTTCTCTTAAATATCTTGCATAAATTTTTAGTTTTCATTGTAGAGCTCTTTCACATCTTTGATTAAGTTAATTCCTAGGCTTTTTATTTTATTTGCAGCTATTGTAAATGAGATGACTTTTTTAAAATTTAGTTTTCAGATTGTTCACTTTTGACACATAGAAATGTTACTGATTTTTGTATGTTGGTTTTGTATTCTACAACTTAATGAATCTGTTTATCAGTTCTAATAGTATTTTTGACAGAGTCTTTAGGATTTTTCAAATATAAAAACATATTATCTGCAAAGATAATTTGACTTCTTCCTTTCTAATTTGGATCCCCTTTATTTCTTTCGCTTGTTTGATTGCTCTAGCTAGGACATTCAGTACTATATTGAATAACAGTGGTGAAAGTAGGCATCCTTTTTACATTCTAAATCTTAGAGAAAAGACTTTCAGTTTTTCCCCATTCAGTATGTTACTAGCTGTATGTCTGCTGTAGATTACTTTTATTGCATTGAGGCACGTTCCTTCTATACCCAATTTTTTTTTGTATTTTTGTTCGTTTGTTTTTGAGATAGGGTCTCACTCTGTCACCCCAGCTGGAGTGCTGTGATGCAATTTCAGCTCACTGCAATCTCCACCTATCAGGCTCAAGATATCCTCCTACCTTAGCCTCCTGAGTAGCTGGAACTACAGGAGCGTACCCCCATGCCTGGCTAATATTTTTTTTTAGGAGACAAGGTTTTGCCATGTTGTCCAGGATAGTCTCAAACTCCTAGTGCATCCAGTTTTTTTTTAAGGGTTTTTATTTTTTTATCATGAAGGAATGTTGAATTTTGTCAAGTGCTTTTTCAGCATCAACTGAAATGATCATATGGCTTTTGTCCTTCATTCTGTTGATGTTATGTATCACATAAATTGATTTGCATATGTTGAATCATCCTTACATCCTTAGGATAAATGCCACTTGATCATGATGAATGATCTTTTAAATTTGTTGTAGAATTCAATTTGCAAGTATTTTGTTGAGGATTTTTGCATCAGTGTTCATCAGGGGGATGTTGGCCTGTACTTTTCTTTCTTTTTCTTTTTCTTTTGTTTTGTTTCTTTCCCTTTGCTCCTCTCTCTTCCTTCCTTTCTTTCTTTCTTGACATGTCTTTGTCTGGTTCTTGTATCAGGGTAATACTGGCCTCATAGAATGGGTTCAGAAGTATTCTCTCCTCCTCAAGTTTACAGAATAGTTTGAGTAGAATTGGTATTAGTTCTTCTTTAAATGTTTGGTAAAATTCAACAGTGAAACCATTGGCTGCTGAGCTTTTCTTTGCTGGGAGGCTTTTTATCATGGCCTCAGTCTTGCTACATTGTTGTCTGTTCAGGTTTTAGATTTCTTCATGGTTGAGTCCTGATAGATTATATGCGTCTAAGAATTTATCCATTTCTTCATGTTTCCCAACTTATTGGCATATATAGCCAGTCTATGTCTTTATTTATTTATTTTTATTTTTTGAGACAAGGTCTTGCTCTGTTGTCCAGGCTGCAGTGCAGTGGTGCAATCATAGATCACTTTAGCCTCAACCTCTCTGGCTTGAGTGATTCTCCCACCTCAGCCTCCTTTGCAGCTGCGATCACAGGTGCATGGCACCATGCTTGGCTAAATTTTTTTTTGTAAAGATTGGGTCTTCATATATTACCTTGTCTGGTCTTAAACTCCTGGACTCAAGAGATTCTCCTACCGCAGCTTCCCAAAGTGTGGGATTACACATATGAGCCACTGCACCTGGCCCCCTGTGTCTTTTGATTGGAGAGTTTATTTCATCCACATTCAATGTTATTATTGATAAGTGAGGACTTACTTCTGACATTTTGTTACTTGTCTTCTGGTTTTGTGGTCTTCTCTTCCTTCTTTCCTTCCTTCCTGTCTTCCTTTTAGTGAAGGTGATTTTCTCAGGTGGAAGGTGACTGACTGTGTATCTGTTGTATATTTTTTGATTTAAGGTTACCATGAAGCTTGAAAATGTCTTGTAATCCATTATTTCAAACTGCTGACAACTTAACACTAATTTCATAAACAAACTAATAAACAAGCAAAGAGAAAACTGATACAAACTCTGCACTTGAACTTCATCCATCTGCTTTTTAACTTTTTCCTGTTTCTATTTATATATTCTTATACTCTATGTCTGGAAAAGTTATTGTAGTTATGATTCTTTGCAAGGTTCATCTTTTAGCCTTTCTACTCAAGGTATGGGTAGTTTACACACCACAATTACAGTGCTATAATATTCTATGGTTTTCTGTGTGCTTATTATTACCAGTGAGTTCTGTACCTTTGGATGATTTTTTTATTGCTCGTTAGCATCCCTTTCTTTCAGACTGAAGAACTACCTTTAGCATTTCTTGTAGAACAAGTCTGGTGTTGATAAGATCTCTCAGCTTTTCTTTTGTCTGGGAAAGCCTTTATTTCTCCTTCATGTTTGTAGGATATTTTCACTGGATAGTCTATTCTAGGATAAAACTTTTTTCTTCAGCGCTTTAAGTATCTCATGCCACTCTCTCCTGGCCTATAAGATTTCCACTGAGAAGTTTCCTGCGAGATGAATTGAAACTCCTTTGTATGTTATTTGCTTCTTTAACTGCTTTTAGGATCATTTCTATATCCTTCACATGTGGGAGTTGATTATTGAGGAGTTGATTATTGAATGCCTTGAGGTAGTCTTATTTGAGTTAAATTGGTTCTCTATAACCTTCTTGCACTTGAATGTTGATATGTTTCTCTAGATTTGGGGAGTTCTCTATCATTATCCCTTTGAATAAACTTTATACCTCAATCTCCCTTTCTACCTCCGCTTTAAGGCCAATAACTCTTAGATTTGCCCTTTTGAAGCTATTTTCTAGATTTTGTTGGCATGGTTCATTCTTTTATATTCTTTTTTATTTTGTCTCCTCTGACTGTGTATTTTCAAGTAGCCTGTCTTCAAGCTTACTAATTCTTTCTTCTGCTTGATCTATTCTCTGATGCATTCTTCAGTATGTCAATTGCATTTTTCAGCTCCAGAATTTCTGCTTGATTCTTTTTCATTATTTCAATCTCTTTTTTAAATTTCTCTAGTTGGATTCTGAATTCCTTCTCTGTGTTATCTTGGATTTTGCTGAGCTTCCTCAAAACAGCTATTTTGAACTCTCAGTCTAAAAGGTCACATATCTGTGCCTCTCTGGGATTGGTCCCTGGTACCTTATTTAGTTCATTGGTGAGGTCATGTTTCCCTGGATGGTTGTGATGCTTGTGATTGTTCATCAGTGTCTAGGCATTGAAGAGATAGGCATTTATTGTAGTCTTCACAGTCTGGACTTGTTTGTACCCATCCTTCTTGGGGAGGCTTTATAGGTATTTGAAGGGACTTGGATGTTGTGATCTGTCTTTGATCACTGCAGCTATATCTGCATTGGGGGCTCCCCAAGTCTAGTAACACTGTGGCTCTTGCAAACTTGTAGAGGTACCACCTTGGTGATCTTAAGTAAGATCCAGAAGAATTCTCTGGATTACTCTTATTTTCTTCCCTTACTTTCCCCCAAACAAATAGAACCTTTCTCTGTGCTGAGTGGTCTGGAGCTGGGGGAGGGGTGATACAAGCACCCCAATGGCCATCACCACTGGGACTGTGCTGGATCAGACCCAAAGCCAGCACAGCACTAGGTCTTGTGCCCAAGGCCTGCAGCACCCACTGCCTGGCTATCATCTATATTCACTCAAGGCCAAAGGCCTCTACAATTATGAGGTGGCAAATCCAGCCAGGATTGTGTCCTTCTCTTAAGAACGGTGAGATCCTTCTGGCCCCAGGTGGGTCCAGAGATGCTGTCTGGGAGCCAGGGCTTAGAGTTGGGTATCTTATGAATCTACCCTGTGCTCTATGCTACTGCAGCTGAGCTGGCACCCAAGCCACAAGACAAAGTTCTTCCCACTCTTCCATCCCCTTTCCTGAAGCAGAGGAATGTGTCCCTATGGCCACCACCATCCGAGGCCCATGGCAAGTACAGCCTCACTACTGCCGATGTTCACTCAATGCCCAAGGACTCTTCAATCAGCTTGTGGTGCTGGCCCTGAGCCTCTCCCTTCAGGGCAATGGGCTTCCCTCTGGCCCAGGGCAGATACAGAAATGCCATCCAGGATCCAACTCCTGGAATTAGAGACCCTAGAAGCCCACTTGTTGCTCTACCCCACTTTGGCAAAGCTGGTACTCAAGCTGCAAGACAAAGTCCCCGTTACTCTTCCCTCTCCCCTCCTCGAGCAGGGAGGGGGTCTCTCTCCACAGCCACCACAGCTGGAGATGTGCTGGGTCACATCTGAAGCCAGCGTGTCTCTGAGTCTAACCCAAGGCTTATAGCAAGTCAGCCTGGCTACTGCTGCTAATTAATCAGGGCCCATAGGCTCTTTATTTATCAGGTGATGAATTCTGCCAGGCCTGGCTCCTTTCCTTCAAGGCAACAGTTTTCCTTCTGGCCCAGGGTTTGTCTAGAAATGACTTCCAGGATTTAGAGCTTGAAATGGGGGCCTCAGGACTCTTCCTGGTTTCTTACTGTACTGTGGTTGAGATGGTATCAAAGTGGCAAGACAGTCCTCTTCACTCTCCCCTCTCCTCAAGCAGAGAGAAGGAGTCTCTGCCTGAGCTGCACTGCCTGCGGTTGCAGAAGGGATGATGCAAGCACTCTTTTGGCCACCCGAGCTAGTGTCTCATTAGGTCATGTGCACCCCATGTGCACTGGCTCTGAGTCCAGCGCAGCACCAGGACTGGCCAGTTCTTGTGGCCTAAATTACCATTCAAGTTTATGTAGGATCCCAGGGGGCTTTGGCCCACGGTTGCAGGGTTTGCTGGAACTCAGGTTCTGATCACCAAGATGGAAAAATTGCCTCTGCCTAAGTCTGGTCTACACGCTCCCTCTCTGGGTGCTGGCTAAGTTCTGCTTTGTGTTGCTTTCTGCGGTGACAAGGCAGCACTGAATTCCAATGCAAAGTCCCACAATCACTGTGCTCTCCCTCCCTCAACACTCTCTCCCTCCCCTACTCCCTCTTCATGCCATGTGGCCACTGCTAGGGGATGGAGAAGGATGGTGTAGTTGGTCCAAGACTGTCTTTCCTAACCTCTTCAATGCCCCTTTTCTTAATGTGATGGTAAAACTGGGGACTGTGATCACTCACCTGATTTTTGGTTCTTATGAACATGCTTTTTTCTGTGGATAGTTGTTCTGTTTGGTGTTTCTCTGGGAGGGACAATCGCCGGAGCCTTCTATTCAGTCACCTTGTTCTGCCTCCTCCTCCTCTCTATTTCTTTATGTTGATTTCTGAACATCTTCAAAACTCTGCATCCTTGAGAACCTTCAGTCCTTCAATGTCATTTATGGTTCAGCTGGATCTCACTGGTTTATTCCTTTAAACAAATAAAATACCACACCTTTTCCACTAGGCTACAGAACCAATAAAGCAAGGAAGGGTAAAACCGGAAAGAATTTGGGTGGAAACCTCCGAGGAAAAATGTGGTTTCCATGGTGGAAGGAAAGTTGACATTTCATTAAATTGTATTAGACAATAAACTTATTGAGTGTTAGACTACCTCTCCCCAAAGTCCTATAAAACACCTGGGATAGTATAATTTACCTGTCAGGAAGTCTTCAAGAATTAGTTGATTACTGCAGACTGAATCTTCCCTCAGCTGATGAAGGTGGGGTGAAGTCACTTTAAGAGTTTGCCTTTAAATCTGTTCTATTGTTATTCCTCACTTGCCATATGGCATATCCACATCACCTTCTTTTTTGCATCTCTCTGGGAGTTCCAAGGCGGGGTTGGAATGCCTTGAATACTATTTGAGCCATTTCTTAATTGCCTTTCCCTTTCCAGTCCTCTAGCTGTTGTTTCTGTTGTTTAGAGTGTACATTTGTTCTGCTCAGCCACACTGACGCCCTCTGGGTTGGACTGAGAGGGCTCAGTAATGTTAATTCTCTCTTCTACACAAGGTCTGAACCTGTTGAGAAACAAGACAAAGGACTAACATGGAAAGAGGCCAAGGTATCATCTTCATTACTGACAAAACTAAGTTGAAGGACATAGCTTTTACCTGTGGGCTAGTGCACCTCCTACTGTTTGAATCAGGCCAACTCGGCCATGCAGCCCCAGGAAGGACTGAAGCCCCACTGCTGATTTCCCTGTGGAGGATCAGTTTCCTATGACATTTGTCACGGAGAGGTAGAATGCAGCGTGACTCTTGGAGAGCTTACTCTTAGAAGGAATGAAGAAGAAATTGAGCTGATTATGCCCAGTTTATTCTGCCCAGATTTACAGATCAGTTAACTTTTTCCAACTCTCCTGGAAGGGAGTGAATAAAGCAGAGAGAGGCCAAGAATGTTGCTCTGATTGAGCTCATCCCACAAAACTGGGAACATCGAGTGGTGGAGAAGTGTTTACCCTCCAATACCACACAGTATTTTGCTGAAAGGCCCCAACATGATACTGCTCATCCATCCTTGGCCTCTAATCCACTGGGCTTTCCTGACGGTAGAGCTCTGATACTTACATTTCTCTATGACCAATTCATCTTTCTCTCCACCTTTTCATTGCTGTTGTTTTCATAAAGCAGAGGGCCACCATCAAATTTGGGTAGGAGGATGGCTAGAGTTATAATTCTATATGGAATATTTTGTTGTTGTTCAGGTTTTTTTTTTTTTGTAAACAGTTTATTGAATGATCTAAACTCAGTAGAGTTCAAACATAAAAAAATATATATTTCTTCCAGTGACTGCTCCTAAAAAAGTTCTGGTGAAGCTCACCTTACCTTCCCTAAATGATATTTTAGGTAAAATGTACAGTTATTTTCAGGTTTAAAAATATTCAGTATAATATAATTAATCGAGTTTAAAGCTCCAAACTCATATCCAACTTAATTTTCTTCCTCCTAACTAAAGGAGTGGGCTTTTCTCTTTCATTTTTCTTCCTCTCTTGGTTTTTCTTTTCTTCTCCACTATTTTTTGGCCTTAAAAGCAGAAAGAGGAAATCAAATTCTTCTATTTAAGTGGGTCTGTTTGGTTCTTATTTCCTTGGAGGTCAATGGCTATTTATGGCAGATGTCTAAATGCTGAGCTTCTCATCGACTCAAAGTGAGTCCTTAATGGGATCCTATAAGATTTTTTTTTTTCAGACTCTGTCACCCAGGCTGGAGTGCAGTGGCATGATCTCGGCTCACTGCAGCCTCTGGCTCCTGGGTTCATGCAATTCTTCTGCCTCAGCCTCCTGAATAGCTGGAATTACAGGGTGCCCACCACCACACCCAGCTAATTTTTGTATTTTTAGTAAAGATTGGGTTTCACCATGTTGTTCAGGCTGGTCTTGAACTCCTGACCTCAAGTGACCTGCCCAGCTTGGCTTCCCAAAGTGCTGGGATTATAGGCATGAGCCACTGTGCCTGGCAATCTTCTAAGATTCTTACACAGCACAGGACCTGCTGTGGAAGATGCACTTTGGCATCATTTCTTTTAATCCCCCATCCCACCCTAAGTTTCCATTCTCAGTAAGATTCATACAATCACCTTAACCAAACACAGCAGAAATTTACTTAATTGTCACTTACCAGTGTTGAGTCAAGCCAACTCTTTATGAGGTCTGCTCTGCTCCACAGGATCATTCAAGAATCCAGGATTCCTTGTTCATATCTGCATTTGAGCCTGTGGGAAGGGGGAAGAGGAAGTCAGAGCTAGCAGCTTTGTCTTTACAGCAATAATTTGGAAGTTTCCACACGTCACTTCCACTAACATCCTATTGGCTTGGACTTAGTCACATGACTAAGTCATGTGACTAGCTGCAAGGGGGGCTAGGAAAGTGTAATCTTTTGCAGGCTGACTATATGATCAGCTGAAGCCTTGGAGATCTTTTTAATCATGAAAATGGAAACAAGGAGACTGGATATTGGGGCAGAGTTGAGTAGTCTCTGTCTCTGGTATATATGAGATCATCTTCACACTGTGTTCCAAACTACTCTGCCTTCAGGCCCTCTTCCTAAGTGTGAACCACAGTGACAAACTTCTTCCCCATTTTCTCTAGACCACCAGTGACCCCCTCTGTGATGTCTTCCTGCTTCCTCTTTACCATCCACCAAACATGTCTGTAGATACCTGAGCCCCAACTGGAAACAAGTTTCCATGTTCTTTCTTACTGTGACACATGCTGTTCAAATCACTGTGATAAGTGATGCATGTGTAACCTTAGGATGTCTGGGGAATACATCATAGGGACGCCACACCTAATCCACGTAGAGAGGGAAGAGCTGGGAAAGGCTGCCTGTACGACAGTGATGCCTGATAAGAGTTCTGAAAGAGTAAGCGTTAATTCATGGACAGTTGTCATAAGCAACAAGAACTAGAAGAGAAGAGGAGCATGATGCATTTGCAGAACAGCAAATAGGATACTATTGCTTGAGAGTCAAGTGTGAGTAGAAGTGTGGGATATTTTTAGAATATGAGGCTACAGGGGTAGACAAAAAGCAAATGATGAAGGCCTTTGTGTGCTTTGGCTTTATCTTGAGGCCAAACGGGACTTAATGGAGAACTTTAACTAAGGAAGTGTGACCCAAACCTATCTGCATTTACAAAAGACAATTCTGACAGCTGGTGAAGGGTGCATTGAAGCAAACAAGACCAGGCACTGCTAGGATAGTTGGGAGGCAATTGGAGAAACCTAAGGGAACAAAAATAAGATCCAGAAGTAAAATAATGATAGAACTGCCAACAAAGCTCACATATTCTTTCCATGATAAGAACAATTTTATTCTCTGTTTGCACACTATCTCATTCCTAAAAGGATAGGGGTTGAATTTCAGAAATCCAGCAAGTATTGTAGTGAATATGAATCTCAGTCTAAAAATTCAGATATGCAAGAAATATTATTTCTTTCATTTTCTGTAAATTTCATAATCTGGCCCACTCCTGTTGGGTAGGTGGGAAATTCAGCCTCAGCCATGTTGAGGTTCCTACCTTCACATTAGTACAAAACCTCCGGAGTCCTACGTAACTCCAAGGCATTCAGGGGGTCCCTTTGATGCTCAGTGCCCTGGCAACGAGCAGATAGTCACTGTGCCAGTTCACATAGCTCCAGTGAGTCTGCTGATAGCACGTCATGCCTGCTGCTCAGTGTCCTAGGCCAGCAAATGGAATGGCCACGTTTCTTACCTGGTGTCTTACTACTTTTCTAGGGTTCTGCCTCCCTTTGCTTTCTCTAAACCCACACATCCAAAAAGACTCTGGGAATCTCTTGTCAATGTAGGGGAATTCCCCCTCTTTCCACGTTTCTCCCAGAAGCCTTTTTCTCTCTACCTAGGACACTTAGCTGAACTTCCTTAAAGATTTTAAACATTTCTAAACAAATTCAGAAGGAGAAGTCAACCATAATGTTACCAGCTCAGAAGCAAGAAAGCACAGAATCTGCAAGCTGCGTTCATAGAAAAAGGAGAAGAAAAATAAAAAATTAACATGTCAAAAGTGGTCCTGTCTCGATACCATGATTTTTTTCAAATATAAAGAATTTGTGATTAAAGAAAAATAAAATTAAAAACGAATGAGAAAGTTAATGCTTTGAAAATGCTTTTCAAAGTTAGGTTCAAGACTTCAGCTCTGAGCTTTCTAGTGACCTAGTCAATAACCTAACAACTGTTCATGGGTTATAAGCCACACAATGTATAGTATTCTGTCATAACAGCCTGCACTCGTGAGGGTAACAACTGATAAAAATAAATCTACTAAAGAAAGCACACCAGTTTTTCAGGACCAAGGTGGTTTTACCTAGGCCCGAGACCAGTGGAAGATTTCTTCACTGGATCCTTCTAAAGAGAACACTTTATAATGCAGGCACCCCCAGATTCAGCATCATCCTTACAATAGTGAGTTTTGTCACATTGTTTTTTATAACAATGTAGGCACCAGAGATTTAAAAAACAACAACAACAAACATTTAAAAAGTAGTCTCTGGTCTAGTCAAGGATACAGATAAACAGATAATTGCCACATGCTATTAAAGTACCATCATGAAGGTGTTTCAAAGTGCAAAAAAAGCCCAGATGAGGCAGAGCAATGATACTGGAAGCAGGTGTCCAAGGATGCATTCATGTTGTTAGAAGAAGAAAGGATGGAGGGAGCCCAGCACCCAAAGATCATGGGGGCTGGAAGGAAGATGGAAAATTCTCAGGTCATAATGAGAAGAAAAACACAATCTCATATTCAAAAGAAACTTACACAAAATACTAAAAGGAAATGCATGACTATTATTAGTTATTGTCTTTGTCAGATTGGGCTGCCATAAGAGTGTACTATAAATTGGGTGGCTTACTGGCCAGGTTCAGTGGTTCACTCCTGTAATCCCAGCTCTTCGGGAGGCTGAGGCAGCAGATCACCTGAGGTCAGGAATTTAAGATCAGCCTGGCCAACATGGTGAAACCCAATCTTTATAAAAATACAAAAATCAGCCGAGCTTGATGGTGGGTGCCTGTAATCCTAGCTACTCGGGGGGCTGTGGTGGGAGAATTGCTTGAACCTGGGAGGCAGAGGTTGTAGTGAGCTGAGATTGTGCCATTGTACTCTAAGCTTGGTGACAGAGCAAGACTCCATTAAAAAAGAAAGAGAGAGAGAGAGAGAGTGAGAAAAGAAAGAAAAGAAAGAAAGAAAGAAAGAAGAAAGAAAGAAAGAAAGAAAGAAAGAAAGAAAGAAAGAAAGAGAGAGAGAGAAAGAAAGAAGGAAAGAAAGAAAGAAAGAAGAAAGAAAAAGAAGGAAGGAAAACATTGGGTAGCTTATAAACAATAAAAATTTATCTCATAGTTTTGAGGTGGGGAAGTTCAAGATTAAGGTGCCAGCAGATTCTTTATGAGATGAGGGCCTGCCTCCCAGTTCATAGACACCATCTTCTTATTGTAACCTCAGGTGGTGGAAGGGGCAAGGGAACTCTGGTTCTTCTTTTATAAGGACACTAACCCCATTCATGAGGGCTTCATCTTCATGACCTACTCCCCTCTCAAAAGCTCTATCCCCAAACACTATCACATTAGGGATTAAGCTTCAACATACAAATTTTGGAGGGGGCCACAAACATTCAGTCTATAACAGTTGTTATTTCTAGAAGATCACATTCTAGAACTCATGACACTAAAATAATACTCTGATTTGTATATTTTGCCTTTAGGTTTTCTACATTTTCAATTTTTTATGAGGAAAATACCATGAATATTTAGCAACTAGTTTTGATTATAACAGAAGATCCACATAAAAGTAGCTTCCAGTTCTTGTCACGCATGAAATATTCTAGAATGAAATAATAGGAGGTCTGGGATTTGCTTCGAAATCATGTGGGACAGAGGAAAAGTGAACAGAGGCACAAATGAGCCAAGACTGGCCATGAGTTGCTAATTGTTTCAGCTGGATGATTGATGGGTACATGGGGATTTGTTACACTACTCTCTAGTATACTAGACTTTAAATCTCATAAAAAAAAAAAAAAAGTTGAGAAAACAAATAGATCAGGAGAGTGATCCCGGCCATCAAACTCTCTCTGCTTCAGTTTGCTCAATTGTAAAATAAGGATGATAATAATAGCGCTCAGCTCATAAGATAGTTGTGAGGATTACATGAGTTAACATGTCTAAGATGCCATGACAGTGCCTGATACTTAACTAACATTATAGTTGTTGCTATGATTGCCTAAGCCAGGGGCACAATGACATTTTCAGGATCCCAGGTCCTTCCATCTTTCTGCTCTGCCATCTCAAAGTGTGCCACCAACCATCAATGGTTATGGGATATTGAAGTTGCATTGGGAACTACCATAGCCCTGTCCAGAAGCAGAAAAGAAGTTAGCCTTGTCTTTTGGGTGTGTGTCCCCTTTTAAGACTCAGGAAACTTTCCAAGAAGCCCCCTAGCAGGCTTCTTGCTTCTCATTGGCCAGGATTATATCACATGCCTAAACCAATCACTAACAGAAGGGATATATCCACCAAGCTGACTATGTACCAATCAGAACCTACACCCTAGGACGTTGTGGAGGCTCCTGAAGCATGATGTACAAGTGACTGGAGGAAGAAAAATCATGGGCAGTCAAACAATAGTGACACCTCCTGGCAGGTTTGACAGCGGTGAGCAGGTTCTGTATGACTGGTGTGTACGATAATACAGGGATAATACAGGGAAGAGAGATGATGGCAGGACTGGTGGATTGAGATCAATGAAACACCAGGCAGAGGACACTGCATTTTTTTCATGTAGGCAGTGAGGAACCGTGAAGATTGAGGGACAGGAGCTAAGGAGAACCTGATAAGTATATGAAAAAAAAATCACTGATTTCATTTCAATCAAGAATTTTCCTGAAGATGATGTGTAATCTTACGCAAACTGTATGCACATGATATGCAAATGTACTTCTTGCTCCCTCAAATGTTTTACACACCTGATTGTGGTGTTTGAAAAGCAAAAACCTCGGTACAATCCATTGACTCAGCAATAATATCTCTAAGTTGGTTAGTCAACTAGCCTTGGATTAGATATTCATGTCATAACTTCGTTTCTACTGAGTAAGAACTTGTTTCAGGTTTTGTTCTCATTTCCTTTATGATTTGTCTTCAAGGAGCAGGTGAATATCCACAGCCCTCACAACAGAGTGTCTACCCTCAGTGCTGAGTGTTATTATCCTTATGTGAAAATGAATTCCACATGAGTCTTTTGAAGAAGGCAGAGCCTTTTAAGATACTGTTTTATTACACATGAAAAATGCATTATTTGACTCATTAAAGAAGACCGTGATACAAAGAGGCCAACCTCAAGCTGATGAAAACTTTTCAAATTAACAGGCTGAGAGCTTCATCATTGGCATAAATTTTGCTTACAGGGTGGGGGGATGCTGCACATGTGATGAAATGCCAATGGGTGAAGGAGAAATTAGGAAGTATAAATCTCAAGTTTACCACACATGAGACTTTCTAGTACTTCTGAACAAGAAATCTTGATTTTAGCCAGATCTTGGCTGGAAAGGGAAGGTTATAACTTTTGTTTCCATGAAAGTCAAGAGGATCCTGCTACCCCATTGGGGGAAGTATTATAAAATAATTTCTCATGTACCTGCTATGTTTGTGGATGAGGATGTTCTCCTTGATGTGTAGAGCCTTGCGTAAGTTATAGATATGAACTCAAATTTATTGAATGAATACATAATACCAACCCTGATTTCAGCCAAATCCTAAGCCTTATCAACTGAAAATTATTGTATATTTTACATGGATCATAAATTATATTCTTATTATTTATTTATTCAACAATTTTTTTTTCAGAGATGGGGTCTTGCTATGTTGCCCAGGCTGGAGGGCAGTGGCTATTCACAGGCACAATCCCACTACTGATGAGCATGAGAATTTTGACCTGCTCTGTTTCCGACCTGGGCCAGTTCACCCCTCCTTAGGCAACCTGGAGGTCCCCCGCTCCCAGGAGGTCACCAAATTGATGCTGAACTTAGTGTGGACACTGAATCAGCATAGTGCACTACAGCCCAGAACCCGTGCACTCAAGAGATCCTCCAGCCTCAGCCTCCCGAGTAGCCGGGACTATAGGCACGCACCACTGTGCCTGGCATATTCAACAAATTTTTATCTAGATCATTTATATAGTAGTTACTGTTCTAAGCACTAGGAGCACAGCATTGAATAAAACAGGCAAAAGATTTTATTCTCTTGGAGTTTATATTCTAATGGGAAATGGTATAAAATAAACAAGATAAATAAGTAATATATATAGCACATGTATATTGTGATGCTAAATAAATAAAGAAGGTAAAGGGAATAAGGGGATTGGAAAATGGTCAAGAAGGCTTGCAATATTTGATAGCATGGTTGGGGGAGGCCTCCGTTAGAGGGTGACAGTGGTAACCATTAATATTATAGCATTCTTCATCAATATTGCTGGTTCTTCTGGGCACATGAAAAGACAATATTTCCTTGCTACATTGGAATTAGAGATGCCGAGTGACTTGCTTTGATGGATGAAATGTGAGTAGAAGTGATGCATGCTGCTTTGCCATGGAAGCTTTAAGAGCTGGTATCTGATTCATCATGCTCTTTCTGTCTACCACATCTATGTTCCAATAGTGGCTGTTCTGTCTGCTTTGAACCTGGAATGAGAACAATATGAAGCAGAACCAAAATGGACATGTTTTCTGATTTGTTCTAAACTACTGGGTTTGAGGTTGCTTGTTTCTGCAGCATATCCTAGCCTAACCTGTCTAAATGAACTACAGTGACGATTGGTTGAAGACACAAAGGAAGTGGGAGAGTAAAAAGTGTGGATGTCTAGGGAGGAGCACTCCCAGTAATGCAAAGCCTCACTGTAGAGTCCGTTTGGCATTTTAGAGTCAAATGATTTTTTTAAAATAGTGGTAAAAGGTGCAGTGTGAGAGGTGACCAACTTCCAGATCATGTAGTGCCACTCTAAGGACTTTTCTTCTCGGAGATGTGAAGTCATTCATAGAGGAGTAACATGATCTGACTTAAATTTTTAAAAACACTCAAAGTGGTTGTTGGGTTGAGTATAAACTGAGATGGGGGCAAGATAGAAGCAAGGAGAACAACAAGGAGGCTATTTCTAGAAATCCAGGACAGAGAAGAGAGTAGGTTGAATCAGGCTAGTTGCAGTGGAGGTATTAGAAATGATTGACTTCTGGATATATATTTTATTTAAAGCCAAGGGGATTTGCTGATATATCAGATGTGTTGTGTCTTAGTGCATTTTTGCTGCTATAACAAAATACCTGAGACTGGGTAATTTATAAATAATAGAAATTTATTTTTCACAGTTCTGGAGGCTGCAAAGTCCAAGATCAAGCCATCAATAGGTTCAATGTCTGACATGGGCTGTTCTCAGCTTCCAAGATGACTCTTTTTGCTGCATCCTTCAGATGAGACAAATACTGTGTCTTCACATGGCAGAAAGATGGAAGGGCAAAAGGTTCTAGCTAGTTCCCTCCAGCCCTTTTATAAGGCACGAATAACATCCATGAGATTAGAGCCTTCTAAAGATCCCATCTCTTAATACTACTGCATTGAGGATTAAGTTTCAACATGAATTTTGGAGAGACACAAATTTAACCCATCATGTGTTGGAGGAAGGCTAAAGTCAAGAATGATGCCAAGGTTTTCATCTTAAATAAATGGAAGGATAGAGCTGCTACTTACTTACATGGAGAAGACTAGTGGGGGAACATACTTGTTAGGGTAAGCTCAGAGCCTTAGTTTAAGACAGTGTTAAGTTTAGGATGTCCACTAGACTTCTAAGCAGAGATGTTGAATAGACAAGAAGATCATGTTGTAGACATAAATTTGGGAGTTATTGGGTATAAGGCAGTATTTGAAATCATTAGACTCAATGATAGCACTAAAGGGAAAAGTGTAGAGAGAAAGATGTAGAGGCCTGAGGATTGAGTTTCTTAACTGCTACTCCATTTGCAGCTACTTCTAAGCAAAGTAGGCTGAGAAGCAGCTGCAAATGGAGTAGCAGGAAAACAACAACAACAAAAACCAGAACGGTGTTGGGAGAAAGAGTTTTAAAGTGTTAAACTCTCCATGTAGGCTAAGTAAGATGAGATCTGAGAACGGACCATGAGAGGTCTTCTGTGAACTCCATAAATGGTATGCTGACGGCCTGGCTGGAATAAGCTCAAGAGATAATGAGAGAAAAGAAATGGAGACAACTCATTCAGGGAGTTTTGTTATAAAAGGAAGTTTAAAATGAAGGTTTAATGTGCAAGAAATGAAGTCAAAAGAGGATTTTAAAAGAGGAGAATTAATAGTGATTTTGTTGGCTAATGGGAAAGATCTATGAGAAAAATTTGATGATTAGAGAGAAGAGTTTGTTGGAGCAGTGTCTTCAAATAGACAAGAGGGGGTGAGAGCTAGCACAGAAATAGAAGAGTTTATCTCTGCCAGGGGTTCATCCTGGAGAAATGAGAATAGATGCAGGGAGGTGGTTGTACATGGAGGGGGAGTATGTGGAAGTTAGTCTGTGAATGCTTCTATTTTCTTGGAGATGTTGGAAGAAAGTTCATCAGTTCAAAATGAGAACGGCAATTTAAGGAGAAATAAGACAGTATAAAATAGCTTTTGAGAACAGTGGGGAAGTAAACAGATTACAAAAGTGTACTGATTGCCAGTCGGCATTAAAGTAAGTGAACCAGCCAGGTGTGGTGGCTCACGCCTGTACTCCCAGCACTTTGGGAGGCCAAGGCAGGCAGATCACTTGAGGGCAGGAGTTTGGCCAACATGGTAAAACCCTGTCTCTACTAAAAATACAAAAATTAGCCAGGCATGGTAGCCCATGCCTATAATCCCAGCTACTTGGGAGGCTGAGGCATGAGAATCGCTTGAACCCAGGAGACAGAAGTTGCAGTGACCTGAGATCGTGCCACTGCACTCCAGCCTGGGCAACAGAGTGAGACTCTGTCTCAAAAAAATAATATAAATAAATAAAATAATAATAAAGTAAGTGAACCAGAATTTAATGGAAGACCAAGGAGTATGGTAGTATGGGATTACACAGGTAGGAGTTTTGTCATAGTAGTATGATGAAGAAAGAAAGGGGCAATACCACTGAGGTTTTAGGCAAGGGTGCAATGATATAATACTTAACTATGGAATTCAAGGGGTAAGGAAATGAGTAGGGCACATTATTGACAAAATGTGTCAGATCAATGAATTGTGAAAACAGTAGGAGTGGCTATAGCTGATTGAGTGTCTAAAAGATACTATCATCACTGAAACAGGTGCCTTACTTTAATTCATGCTAGTTCTCACAACAATGTTGCAAGGTTGATATTATAATTCCAAATGCATATATTGCTAATAAATGGACCTCATATGTTGTGATCACAAAGAAAGTCATGAAGTTAAATCAGTTATCATTTCAATATCCAGCATTCAGGGAACATATTTGTGTCAGTCTGTTTTACATTGTTTAAGGAAATATCTGAGACTGGGTGATTTATAAGGAAAAGAGGTTTATTTTGGCTCATCATTCTGCTGATTGTACAAAAAGCATGACAACAGCATCTGCTTCTGGTAAGGACTCAGGAAGCTTTTGGTCATAGTGGAAGGAAAGGGGAACCAGCATGTCACATGCAAGCAAGGGAACAAGAGAGAGAGGGGGGAGGTCCCAGACCCTTTTACAACCAGATCTCATGTAAACTTATTACCATGGAGAGGGTAACAAGCCATTCATGACAGATTGGCCCCATGACCAAAGACTTCCCACCAGACTCTTGCCTCCAACATTGTGGATCAGATTTCAATATGAGATTTGGAGAGGACAAATATTCAAACTATATCATTTCATCCCTGGCCCCCCAAGTCTCATGTCCCTCTTACATTGCAAAAGGCAATCATTCATTCTCAATCATCCCTAAAAGTCTTAACTAGCTCCAAGCATCAACTCAAAAATCCAAAGTCCAAAGTCTCACCTGAGACTCAGAGAAAGTTCTTTCTAGCTGTGAGCCTATAAAATAAAAAACAAGTTATTTACTTTCTAGATACAATGGTGGTATAGGCCTTAGGTACACATCCCCATTCCAAAATGGAGAAATTGGTCAAAATAAGGGGACAACAGGCCTCAACAGAAACCTAGAAGAGCAGACATTAAGCCTTAAAGCCCTAAAATAATCTTCCTTGATTCCATGTCCTACATCCTGGACAAACCAGTGCAAGGGTTGGGCTCCCAAGGTCTCATCCCCATGGCTTTGTGGGGTGCAGCCCATGTGGCTGCTCTCACATGTTAGAGTCAAATGCCTGCAGCTTTTCCAGGTTGAAAGTGCATGCTGCTGGTGGCTCTACCATTCTGGGGTCTGGAGGGTGGTGTTCCCATTCCCACAGCTCCACTGGGCAGGGCCCCAGTGAGGCCTCTGTGAGGGCTCTAACCTCACATTTTCTCTCAGCACTGCCCTAGTAGTGTCTCTCTACAGGGCTCCACTTTTATGGCTGGTTTCTGCTTGGACACTCAGGCTTTCCAATACATCCTCCAAAATCTAAGTGGAAGTTGCCAAGCCTCTTTCACTCTTGCATTCTGCATGCCTGAAGGCTTAACAACACATGGAAACCATCAAGGGTTAGGGCTTGTGTCCTAGGAAGCAGCAGCCCAAGCAGCATTTGGGGCCCTTTGAGCCAAGGCTAGAACCAGAGCTGCTGGGATTCTGAGAGCAGCATCCCGAGGTGCCACAAGGCAGTGGCACACTGGTCTTGACCCCTAAAACTATTCTTTCCTCTTAAGTCTCTGGGCCTGTGATGGTAGACACGGCATGTAATGTTTCTGAAATGCCTTTGAGGCCTTTTCCCCATTATCTTCCTGTCTTCTTCTGGGCCCTTCAAACTCTTCCAACCTCTGCCCGTTAGCCAGTTCCAAAGCTGCTTCCACATTTTCAAATATCTCATAGTAACACCACACTCCTGGTACCAATTTTCTGTGTTAGTCCATTTTGCATTGCTATAAAGAAATATGTGATACTGGGTAAAATGTAAAGAAAAAAAGATATACTTTGACTCATGGTTTTGAGAGTCATGGGTATGAGAAGCATGATATCAGCATCTACTTCTGGTAAGGCCTCAGGAAGCTTTTAGTCATGATAAAAGGGAAGGGGAACCAGCATGTCACATGACAAGAGAGGGAACAGAAGAGAGGGGAGGGAGGTCCCAGACTCTTTTTAACAAAAAGAGTTAAACAGCTCATTACTATGTAAAAGGAACTAAGCCATTCATGAGAGATATGCCCCCATGACCCAAACACCTCCCACCTGGCCCCATCTTCAACATTGTGGATCACATTTTAACATGAGATTTGGAGGGGACATGTAGCCAAACTATATCAATAACAAGTGTCGCATGGCTCTAGAAACTCAGAAGCAGCTTGGGGGACACTTGCAGATCTTAAGCACCAAGGAAATGCAAAGTCCAATCCGCACTAACCAGGACAGGGGTTACAGGCTTCTTAGAATATGTACATTGAAATTAATATAAATCAACTCCAGGGACAAGGGCTACCCAAACAGCCCTCTCTTGAAATTGATTTGCAGCTATAAATAAAGCTCACCACATCCAACTAAGCAGAGTGAAAAACAAGAATCCAGCCAGCATCCTGGCTGAAATGTACAAGCAAACTCAGGAAGCAAATCTATGCATTACATGGGAAGATACAGTAGGTTTCTAAGTTGAGACACAAGAGGAGTGTTATACCAGGTATCGGTAGCTCTGGGTCTCTTAGTTGAAAGGAATCTCAATGTCTTTCAGTGATTATTTGTATAGATGAATTGCTTAATATTAATATTTCACACTAAGGAATCTATGCAAGTTTTATATATTTCTAACATTTGCATGAATTTGGCCAATAAGGTGACAGTCTTGTAACTCCAACTTAAATTATGTACTTAAAAACCTCATTGGATTTGTGATTTTCATTTGAAGTTGCACTAAATTTACACACTATATTAGAACATTTACGAGAACTATAGTTTTCTATATTTACAGGTTTAATTTATTAGACATAATTTTTTATTGCATTTTAGGTTTGGGGTTACATGTGAGGAACATGCAAGATTTTGCATAGGTACACACATGGCAGTGTGATTTGCTGCCTTCCTCCCCTTCACCTATATCTGGCATTTCTCCCCATGCTATCTCTCCCCAGCTCCCCACCCCCTGCTGTCCCTCCCCTGTTTCCCCCCAAGAGACCCCAGTGTGTGATGCTCCCCTCCCTGTGTCCATGTGTTCTCCTTGTTCAACACCCACCTATGAGTGAGAACATAGACATAATTTTTTATTATACTAAGGAAAGTTTTAACTAAAACCCTTAAGAAAGGAATCAAATATATTAAATTTATAAATGTCCTTTAAAATATTTGAAGATGTTTAATTAACCAAATTTATAAATGAGACTAAACCTTACTGATAGGCTCCCTTAACAATGATTGTTAAAACAACCCCATCAAAAAGTGGGTAAAAGAATATGAACAGACACTTCTCAAAAGAAGACATCTATGCAGCCAACAAACATGAAAAATGGCTCATTATCACTGGTCATTAGAGAAATGCAAATCAAAACCACAATGAGATACTATCTGATACCAGTTAGAATGGTGACCATTAAAAAGTCAGGAAACAACATGCTGGAGAGAATGTGGAGAAATAGGAATGTTTTTACACTGTTGGTGGGAGTGTAAATTAGTTCAACCATTGTGGAAGACAGTGTAGCCATTCCTCAAGGATCTAGAACCAGAAAAACCATTTGACCCAGCAATCTCATTACTACTGGGTATATACCCAAAGGATTATAAATCATTCTACTATAAAGACACATGCACATGTATGTTTATTGCAGCACTGTTCACAATAACAAGGACTTGGAACCAACCCAAATACCCATCAATGATAGACTGGATAAAGAAAATGTGGCACAGATACACCATGGAATACTATACAGCCATAAAAAAGGATGACCTCATGTCCTTTGCAGGGACATGGATGAAGCTGGAAACCATCATTCTTAGCAAACTAACACAAGAACAGAAAACCAAATACCGCATGTTCTCACTCATAAGTGGGAGTTGAACAATGAGAACACATGGAAAAAGGGAGGGAAACATCACACACAGGGTCCTGTCAGGGGTTGGGAGGCTAGGGGAGGAATAGCATTTGGAAAAAAACCTAATGTAGACGACAGGTGGATGGGTACAGCAAACCATCATGGCACGTGTATACCTATGTAACAAACCTGCACATTCTGCACATGTATCCCAAAATTTGAAGTATATTTTTAAAAACTGTTAAAATTTGCTAGACTTATGAATGGTTCAATAAGATTTAAGTTATATTTAAAAGCTTAAGGACACACAGCCAGAAGGGTGGCTCACACCTATAATCCTAGCACTTTGGAAGGCCAAGGCAGGAGGATTGCTTGAGCCCAAGAGTTTGAGACCAGACTGGGCAATAAAGTGAGACCCCCTCTCTATAACTAATTTTTTTAAAAAACTAGCCAGGCATGGTGGTGCATGCCTGTGGTCCCAGCTACTCAGGAGCCTGAGGCAGGATATCACTTGAGACCAGGAATTTAAGGCTGCAGTGAGCTGTGTTTACACCACTGTCTTTTAGTCTGGGCAACAGAGAGAGACCCTGTCTCAAAAAACAAACAAACAAACAAACAAAATACAGAATATGGAAAAGAACAAAGCTTAAGGACAAACTCAAGTTTTAAATTTGTAACATTAAAGAAAGAAAATTCATTTTAAAAACCAAAATAAGTCTCGGATTAATCTTTCTGTGCACTAAAACTACTTTGTGGATACCAAAAAGACTCTCAACATATATGAAGAAACTGAGACAGACAGTTACTAAGTGGCAGAGCTGGAATTTGATTCCAAGTCTGCCAACTACGAAAACCCATGCTTTTCTCATTATTCTTCATTGCCTTCCCCTGACAAATAATTAAACAACAGTAACATACAATTAGCATAAAACTTGAAAAGGAGAGCTGGTTCTCTCTCCCGTGTCCTGCAATGCCTTGGGCTTATCATTATATTACTACCCTGCAGTGCAGACTGCGCTGGAGTAGGTGTTTAAGGATTGGGCTGAATTCGTATGACTTTAATTCTTACGTATCCTGGAAATGGCTTTTCCTACTAAATCTCTAACGTTGGCATGTGTGTATATACTTTGCCAGTTTCTCATACAAGTAGAGTATAAATAGAAGAAATCCAATAACCTATGGCTGATTATTTAAACTATAAGTATGTTTGTTTTATAGATAAACTGGAAATTCCTGTCTTCAAGCTTTTTCCTTAGATTGGTTCTGTGTGTCCCTAGGGAAGAGAGATTGCATGGCGGGGTGTTCCCCTTTACGCATTCTAATGAAAACCAAAATTCAAATCCCCAAACAGATAAGATCTGATTATTCTTATTAGCAGCCAGCCCTACTGAAGCTCCAATCAGGGCCCCCAGCCACTACACGTCTGCACTCCAAAGATCCACCCAATGCTTGCAGAGCTGTTTCAGCTTCTCTGTCTATAGCGTCTATGGGGGTGCCTGTCTCTCACTGTTTCTGCATTTTCTGTTAACAAGGAGGAAAGTCAGTAATGGTTGTGGGGGACACAGTTGGTGGTCTCAGTAGCCATTAAAGCCCTTCCTCCTTGCTAACAGATTCCCGGTTTTGTTGAGGCAGGCAGACCAGGGAAGGGCTGTGGTCATCCCATTTTTCTTTGCCAGTGATGTGTAGAGGTGGACATGTGACCTAGTTTGAGCCAATACAACATAAGGATAAGACTGCACTAGTGGATAAGAGGCTTCTGGAAAAGATTTCCTCCCAGATATAAGAGGGAGTGTTGTCAGAAGTCCCTCTGGCTATGCCCTCCCTCCTGCGGGGATGCTGTCCTTTGAACAAGGCATGCTTGGAGTTCAGTAGCTACCTTGTAACTGTAAAAGGTAGAATTTCCACTTATATCAGCATTTGCCTTGTTGATACCAAGTCTTACTGTTGTATTTTATTCAACTGGTTCTAAGTAGCAGTACTTGATGAAGGACGTTGAATTTTGAGGGACTCCAGGAATCAGATCCTTACCGGGTCTACCCGAAGGCTGTGATGATCGATACACAGCAAGACTGGTTTTAACAATCACAGGCAGGCCTATAGACTTACACTGCTCTATCCAGTACATACTAGTTTGTTCTGTCGTTGCTTAAATTTTCTGGCTTCTGAAACCAAAAGTACAGTGGCGCAAGTACATAGCTCACTATAGCCTCAAACTCCCAGGCTCAAAAAATCCTCGTCCTGGGCCTCCCAAAACTCTGAGATTACAGGTGTGAGCCCCTGCACCCAGCTCCAGAGTACTTGTTGTTAAGCTTTAGTTAACCTAACCACCATGAACCACTCCCTTCTTACTCAGCACTTAGCAACTCCTGTCTCTTCCCCCTTAAGAAACTTCTCAGTGAATTTTTCTCACAGATATTGTGTTCCTTTGACTATTAATTTAAGAGATTCACATTTTTTTCTAAAAACAAAACCAAAAAAAAAACCCTGGTGTCTGTTTTATTTGCTCACATGACTTTAAGAGAAAGACAGAGATAATTTTCCAGTGCTTTCACTTCATGAGGTTGCTGAACCAGCCTTAAAACCGTCCACTACTAAGCTTCATGCTATGAAAACCTTAAATATTCTTACATTTCATGTCAGGAATTGACCAACTACAGCCCATGGGCCAATCAAGAAGTTACATGGAGCAGAGTCATGCCCATTCTTTACAGATGTTTACGGCTCCTTTTACACTATACTGGCAGA
The DNA here is from genome assembly GCF_009761245.1 of Sapajus apella. Lineage (NCBI taxonomy): Eukaryota > Metazoa > Chordata > Mammalia > Primates > Cebidae > Sapajus > Sapajus apella. Next base: position 24,423,997 of record NW_022436976.1, on the reverse strand, counting down.
GTTGAATACATCCTACAAAATCTAAAATATTTGCTATCCGGCCTTTACAGGAAGACTTTGCTAACCTGAGTTTTCAGTGGTGTTAGCTGGGTTTTCTGTTCCATAATATTGTCAAAATCATACAGCTACATTTTGGCTACTTCTTCCAATTCCTGGATTTTCCCAGTAAGCTCTTAGTAAGTATTCTCCCACACACTGATTGATCCATAGTGGACCAAGGACTGAATCCAACACCTCCTTAATCCAAAACTCTTGTACAACTGATGTCTCTGCTATCCAGACATCCAGCTCTTTCTCAGATTTGTGACCAAGCCATGATTTGTCTCCAACAGGAATATCACACAGGTAGTCTAGAAAAATTATATAACATTTCCCTTCCCCTTGGATAACTTCTATTCTTTTTTTTTTCTTTACAACTTAGCTCAAATGCCATTTTTTTTTAGATGAAGTCTCACTCTGTTACCCAAGCTGGAGTGCAGTGATGCAATCTTGGCATACTGCAACCTCCACCTCTCGGGTTCAAGCTATTCTCCTGCCTCAGCCTCCCAAGTAGCTGGGACTACAGGCAGGCACCACCATGCCTGGCTAATTTTTGTATTTTTGGTAGGGACTGGGTTTTCACTATGTTGGCCAGGCTGGTCTTGAACTCCTGACCTCATGATCTGCCAGCCTCGGTCTCCCAAAGTGCTGGATATACAGGCATGAGCCACCATGCCCGGCTTCAAATGCCATTTTCTAAGGAAAGCTTCTCTGACCCACCAAAATAGGTCATGTTTTTATTTTATAGTTTCATGGGACCCTAAACTTTTCCATCATGTCACGTGTCAGAAATTGTAGCTAAGACATGAATTGTGTAATTAGTTTTTAATATCACCCTTCTTTGTAGGATGAAAGCTCCATAAGTGTAAGGACTGTGTGTCATCTCGATGTTCTTTATCCCTAGTGCCTAGAAAATTAAGATATATAATAAATGAATGATGAATAAGTGAACAGAATAAATGGTGCCAATCTTACTTTGAACTGTGTGAAGTCCTAAGTCCTTTTACTGGACCATGTCCATCTTCCAGAAATATAAATGAGATTCAGTTGTGTTAGACTGGTATGCTTTATGTGAGTCTGGGAATGTCCTGACAAGTGTGTGAAGATCTGGTACCTCAACCACCCAACAACGAGGAGCCAGCATGCTCCTCATTTTTCTAATGTGAATATTTCTATTGCGTACTCCGCTCACCTGCTGATCTTTCATTCACGTATACCAACACTTGCTCACCCACAGAAAGGTAGTGCTGCCACTCACCAGCTCCGAGCCCTTGCAGGCTGCTTAACCTCTGTTTTCTCATCTGTAAAATGAAGGCAATGGTGTGTAGACTAGAGCCTTCTCCCACTGTGAAGAAGATATATAAGCTTCTATCTAAACTCAGACATCATATCAGAAATAAGAAGGAAGAGGGGAAACACCTTCAGATAGAAGCAGCAGTCCTGGTAGCCCTATTCATGGAATCCACTGAATATTACCTGAAACCATTTTAAACTTAAAGAGACTGCACTACCTTTCATCGGCAAGTCTGAAGTTTTCCCCTTCATCATAAGGAATGGGATCTTGAGATCAAAATGGATCTGAGGATAATGTCTCTTTCAGTTATAATGATAAGCTCCATTGAGTCTAAATCAAAGTTTCGATCTCACTTCCAATTTAAAACTTCTGCTCTGCCATTCATCCCCCAGTACGCCACCCTCAACATAGGCCTGAGTCATGGTCAGGAATTTTCGGTGGGGAGTGGGGCATGTGTTCTGGGTTTGTTCTCCTCCCTCTACTGGCTCTCCAGATTTGAAGTGGAAGGAAGGGAAAGAGGAAGAGAAGGAAACATTGTTTTCAAGCTGTGGCTGCTGTTTGAAGTCTCCTTTGGCTAACACTGCCTGTCTCCCTTCGGAAGTTTCCATACCCTGGGTCTTCGGGTTGGTTGGATGTGTGAATTGCACTGAGGCACCCTGAGAACCTACACACTGAGCAGCTCCCTGATACTGGCGTGAGCAACACACACTCCAGCTCACAGCTTCCAGTCCACCACCTCCAGCTTTTGCAAGTTTCCTATTGCTGTTTTCTGCTGGAGTCACCTTCAAGGAGCTCTAAACCCAATGACCTTCTGAAATAGCCTCTTGGCACTCGGAAAACTCATGCATCCCTTCCATGCTGAATGGTAGAGCCAGACTGTTCCTCTGTTGCCCTTTCTCTTTGCCCTGCTGCTGCAAGCTGCTCATCCAGCCTCCCATCTTCAAGGTGCTTCGGACAGAAAGCAGGCACTATTCTGTGTTTTCATGTGCCCCACCTCCAGGGAAAGGACCACATGTGAAGCCCCCAAGAACCTTCTTGCTCTCTTCTGCCTGAGAAGCAGCACCTGGATGGGTCTGGGAGTGTCTCTAACTCACCCGGCGTCGGCCCAAGAGTGACAAGCCAGGCTTTTTTTCTTGTAGGCAGTAGCAGCTTCTTGGAATGGTTCTCTTAGAGCTACTCTCATTAGGCTGTGAGGTGGGGAACTCTAGGAAAAGGCAGGAGCAATGACACAACAGTCTCCACTTTACCAGCAACTCATTAGTACGAAGTTCCTACTTTAAGAAATGGAGTTTTTGTCTTTTTTCACATAAGCTAATGGGCCGGTGGGGCATTGTAAGACTCTCTGGTCCACCTTTTAATAGCCTCTGCAGATATATGCCTAGCATCTCCTCTTGAGAATGTGTTCATCCTTAGAGCAATTGCTTTCAGCTTTACACCTGTAGCCTAGAGACAAAGACCAGAAGAGGTCAATTTACCAAAAAAATTCATATGCATACATACATACATATATACATACACACACACACACACATCTATCTTACCAAACTTTGACCATATTATTTTATAAGTCACTTCTTAAACTTAAGAATGTGTTACAATATTTCCCATGCTACAAAATGGGCTTTGAAATTTTATTTTTAAAAGCAGTGAGAGGAAGACCTAAAGTCCTCACAGAATCAATAATATCTGAGCCGAGTCTAAAAGGGTGAGTCACAGTTTTCCAGGGAGGGCAAAAGGAAGCCCTCATATTGAAAGATACAGAAGCAAGAAAGAATATTAAATACACAAAGAACTTGGGAGGGTGTCACAGAGACCTGATCTATACAATGGCATAAACGCAAGGCCGAGTACTTACTATTATTATTATTAATTTTATTTTCAAAAGAGGAAACAGAGACTTAGAGAGATTATGGGATTTACCAAAGAGCAGCAAGCCAGTTGGTGGCCAAGCCAGAATTCCAAGTCAGGATTTCTAGCGCCTAAGAGGGAACTGAACGTAAGAAGGAAAGGAAAATCAATGAAAGGAAATCAAGGAAACCAGTCATGATGAGGGAGAAGAAGGGGCACCTGAAACCTGAGTGGGAGGAAAAGAAAAACCCTCTTCTCCATTCCTAATTCAGTCCCTTTTGTTCTCAGAGAAGCCTGGGAAGCTGACTGCCAGTCTCTCTCATCTAATGAGTGAAGTGTAATAAATGTGAGCTTTGCTTTTTTGTACAAATGTGAAATACTTTCCAAAATTAGCCCGTGCAACTGTTAAAATCCCCAAGTTCCCAAACTCTCTCAACAGGAAACAAGCTGTGGACCTCCAGATGTTCCTCCTCACAGTGTGTTGTCTGGGTTGTGTTTACATTTATCTTTTTCTTGTCAAATCATGACTTTGTAAAATGCTTTATTGTGGTGATTGATCATTTGCACAACGGTGCTAAGAAAGGAAACTGAGGGAAGTATGGGTACAGGATGACATGGGACTCTATAGCCAATGATCCATCTCAGAAAACTGTTTCTGAGAGCCATGCTTCCAGCAAGTGCCCGGAATTAAAGACACCAAGTGCATGACTCAGTGGAGACTGTCCCTGTTGTGTAGGAAGAGAATTAGTCCCACGAGCAACCTTGATGAATCCACTCTTTGGCAATTAAGAAAGAAATGGATCTATCTGCAAATCATGGAATTTACCAAAAAGCTATGTATACCAAAAGAGCACTTCCTGCAGGAAGAGAGCTAGCAGAACCCTGGGAAGGTGAGTAATCAATAGGCTATTCCCTGGGTATCTTTAGTTATCACTTTCCTTGTGCCAGGACAGGGTAATAAAAGCTTAGCAGTTTGCATACATTGCCTTATTTAATCCTTGCAATAGTCCTAGGAAGGAGGTACTGGTTTTATGCCCTGTTTAGAGATGAGGAAACTAAAACTCGAGAGAGGTTAAGCAACCTAAAAAGTTACACACCTAGTAAGTGACAGAGCTGGGAATCCACCTAGGTATATCTAAATCCAAAGAGATGGGATTTTGCCTTAGTTTCCAATAGCACAAGGGCTGTCCTTCTCTGTGTCGGTAACTATTCAATGAGAGTCACATTCTCTACTCTTACCTCGGGCAGCTATTTTGCTTAGAAGATGGGTCATTTTTGATCACTTTTTTTGTTTTCCTTTTTGGCTGCCATTGTTTCATTCTTTCTCTGAATCCCAAAGAAAGATACAAGAGGCAAACAGAATATACCTGCAAGGTCATAGTGATTAGCAATGGAACAAAAAATTTTAAACCCCACAAAAAATACCAGCTATAGAGTTGGCTCCTGGAAGCCTTTCTCCTGCCAGATAACAGTGACCAAAGAGATAGCTTATCAGACTTATTGATCTTTCCCCTCTTTAATTAATTGGTCTTTCTTTCTTTTTAATTATGATTTTAGCCAAAACTCCATACTGTTCATCCTACTGTTAAAGGGAAAGAAGGAAGAAAAAATGAAGAGAAATATAACCAATTTGATATTATTTGGATCTGCTATGTCTCATTAGCAATTTTATAGTTTCAGTGTAGATTGCTCCTTAGTACAGAAAAAGCATTTTTTCTTTCTTTAAAACAAAACAAAACAAAACACAGCACAACCGAATGTTTAATGAGTTTGTCCCCTTTGGCCTAGCTAGAGAAATGCTTGTAGCTGACATGCACATTACAGTATGAAATAATGGGCATAAACAAAAGTCAGACATCTGCTCACCAGACCTGCCCCTAACGCTTCTTCTTAAGCACCAAGGGAAGCATCTCAAGTTAGTCTCCAGTTTGACTTTGCAGGAATGCTGGAATCTCTGTAGTGCTTCTGCCTCTCACCTTTCTTGGGAGTTTATAGCGGGCTTTGAAGTTCCTCTGAACAAACAGGGTCTCTGTTTCACTTATTGCTGAGCCAACCCTGGGGCCTTGGTTCCATCAGCTCCTTATTAAGTGTTTAGTAATTTCAGTTTCCACCTTTTGGTCTTGCTCGCTTTGCAAACATCTGGAGGGAATTAGCTCCCAGGCCTCTGTACCATACCCATTTTGTGGTTCTTGGGAGAGTTGTGTGCTAGGGGATGTTGTTGCCCTTAACGAGCTTTCTTTATGGTGTTTAACTGTAAAAGGTACCCTCGTTAATATTAATAGACAAAGAGAAAGCAAGGCCACTCCACTCGTATTTAGCAAGGGCTTGACTACGAGTGAGAATTTCATGCTGAAGAGGGAATAATGAACACCATGAACATGACATTGAAGTATAAGATAAAGTAAAACATCATCATCATCATGAAAAGTCTGGACACGTGAAATGAGTCTAAGTTTATACTTGTGCTATTCAATATAATAACTACTAACCTCATGTGGCTTTGAGCACTTGAAATGTGGTTAATACGTATTAAGATTTACTTAAGTATAAAACAGACATTAGGTTTTAAAGACAGCATAAAAACATAAAATATCTCATTAATGACTTCTATGTTGATTGTACGTTGATAATGATTTGGAGATATTTGGTTAAATGATATATATTCAGATTAATTTTACCCATTTCTTTTTATCTTTCAATATGGCTATTAGAAAATGTAAAATTACATAAATGGCCTACATTTGTGATTTGCATCATGTTTTCATTGGACAGCAGTATACTAGAAGACAAGAAAAATTATTTCACAGGATATGATTGGGACTTGCAAGATTCTGTGCCTCAGAATCCATGTGACATTAGAGTGAATACCAGAGATATCAAAAGGGTTATTAAAAAAATATTATCCTGACATTAGAGGGAGAATAAGACCCCAAAATTTAAAAAACATATATAAAAATAGAGGCCGGGCGCGGTGACTCGTGTCTGTAATCCTAGCACTTTGGGAAGCCGAGGTGGGCAGATCACGAGGTCAAGAGATCGAGACCATCCTGGCCAACATGGTGAAACCGCGTTCTCTACTAAAATACAAAAATTAGCTGGGCATGGTGGTGCACACCTGTAGTCCCAGCTACTCGGAAGGCTGAGGCAGGAGAATTGCTTGAACTCAGAAGGCCGAAGTTGCAGTGAGCCGAGATTGCACCACTGGCGCCTGGCGACAGAGCAAGACTGTCTCAAAAAAATAAATAAATAAGAAAAAGAAAAGAAAATGTTATTCTGAATCTTGACAAATAAGCAAAGAGAGCTATCAGAAATCACTACTCAGGTTTTTTTTTCAGGGCAAAATTCTAGAATGAATTAATACATTTATGAACAAATTACAAAATAAGTAGATGATTACCAGAAACTGGCTGAATTCTCTAAAAACAAGGCATACCACATTAAATTCATTACCATTTTTGATTAAATGACTAGGCTGACAAATCTAAAAAATTACAGAAACATACCTGATTTCAGCAAACTCTTGGACAAAACTTCTTACGGTATGATTGTGGCCAAATTTTAGAAACTTGTATTGTGTAATAGTAAGTAGGCAAAACCCCAACTGGTTGAATATTTGTAAATATTGTATTATCGATAGCCTTGAAAATCCACTTATAGGATGGTCTATAGGAGAGGTTACAAAACCAAAAATTAGCTAAATACGTATGATCGATATCAAAATCGAAACTCAAAAAATAGTGCATCAGTAATGAGAATACAGCACAGAACCACTATCGAAGTGAAGTGTTGAGTTCCTAAAATGAATTGTGTAGGTACAGCACTAAGTTGGCCCACTTCGAAAATAATGTGCATGAAAAGAATATTTTTCGAAAGTACGACACAAACTAAATGTGTACTATGCTTGCGAAGAAACATGGGATGCTGTAGTCTCGCTTTACTGTGCTAACCTGGCTAAATCTAGAACATTTTGTTTAGTTCTTGGATAACCACAATGATGAGGGGGTGTTAACAATTAGAAAATGAAAGCCGTGCAGCCCAACAAAGAGGAGCTCTGGAACAACCTGACAGCTGTGCTCACTGCTGTCACTTGGAGGGTACAGATACTCTGCTTTGCTGCAGAAAAATCAGTGGATCCAGCAACAGCTGTGGGGAGTTACAGGGAAGGCAGGAACAGATCATTATGAAAATCTGTTGAATAATCTTGGAGCTCTCCGTGAGAAAGACTGCCTTGGAAGATAATAAGTGAGCTCCCTTTCATTAAGAGTGTTCTGTAGAGACCAGATGGACATTCATCAGGAACATTAAAGAAGAGACTTCTCCTGTGGCAGGAAGGCTAAAATAAGTGAAATCTTTACATTTTCAACTCTAAGGCTAGAAATTCTATTATCAGTATGGTGAGACTAAAGATAACCCTACAGGCTTCTACTTTGGTCAAATCAAGCTAAATATCATCTGGAAGCTTGCTAGCAGATTATGATGCACCATAAATTAGACTACCAAGAAACCTAGCACACAACTGGCTCTGTGCATGCATTTGGGAGTGTCGGAGTGAGGGAGCAAAGCTCTGAGCTGTAATGTTTGCCAATTACTGTGGTGTAATTACTCCTACCACAACCAACTTTAAGCTACCCACGGTTTAATAACTGTGAATTATTTCCTGAAACTATAACACAGCTCTCACAAGTCAAAATGAGGTGACTCCCGCACCCCACTTCTAGCTCATCACTCAACAGTCAGCATGCAGTGTCAAGACAAAATTGATCAATCCGTCATATATTTGTTTGTTGTTGTTTTACGTTTGCTGTAAGTCCCATATGCTGAAAGGTGCTCACAGGTGACATGATCTTTTTCCTCAAAGAACATGAAGCTAACAGGGAGGTGCAGCGGTGGTGGTGGTGGCAGTGGAAGGTTAAAGATTAAGACACACAGAAAAAAATAGAATTTTTAAGACATGGAAGCGTGCGGACCATAAAGGTCTGTGCTAGTGGCGCTCAGGAAGCAGTGAAGGGACAAGAGCTAACGTTTATCGACATTGAAAGGCTCATGTGCTGTGTGAGGCACCACTTTTTACATCTCAAGAAACATAATCACAACCCTGTGAGGTAGCTTTTGGGCCCATTGTATGGATGAGGAACCAGAACTAAAATATATCAAGATATTTACCTTCAGCTCACTAGCACAATCCATCAGAGTCTACAGACCAAATCCATCCTCCACTCCCTCGTTTGCATTGTCAGGGAAGGAGGAAAGTAAAGACTGAAGCTTAGCTGGAAGGACAGATAGAATTGAAATGCCTCCTTCAAAACAAGAAGCCTACAAGGCAGAGAAATAGTCCTACCTGGCTGGGAGGCAGCCTGCTGCAATTGACTTGAACAGCTCTTTGAGGCCAGGGTCACTCCTGAGCCATAGCTGATTTAGAAAGCAAGGCAAAGCAGACAGCAATGAGGCTGTACCTCAAACCCCGCCCATCTGCACTAAAACGCTTCCCACTGCCACTCTATCAAACACACTTGGTCTTGGGTTTTCAGTTTTTGCTAAAAATTCGGTATGTGCGCAGTGGCATGCTCCTGTAAACTCAGGTACTTGGGAGGCTGAGGCAGGGGTATTGCTTGAGACTAGAAATTTCAGACCAGCCTGGGCAACATAGTGAGACCCCGTCTGAAGAAACAAAACAAAAGTTCCAGCAGTATAAGTTGGGAATGTAAATCATTCTCTGAGCGTCAGTTTCTTCTTTTGTAAATAAAAAGAAATGCTGTCTGATTCACATTTTGTTGAGAAGACTAGATGTGCTAATTTTATAAAAACACCTAGCACAATGCCTGGCACAGAGCAAGCATTTGATAAATATGCAGTTCCTTTCCCTCCACACAGGTGCATGGTTGCCTCCCTGGCTGGACTGCCGTATGCATATACACGTCTTTCCATCCCCAGCAACTAGCAGAGTGCAGGTAAACCCTGTTTACGTACAGTGCTGATTCATTACTCTGGGCTCAGAAATACTTCTTATGTTAAATAAAACAAGTATATATGCACGTGCATAAGTCCACTGTAGTGTGAAGTCAGCGTGTGCCTTCCTTGGGGCTGGTCATCGCATGCAGTTGGAGAAGCAGCAGCTCTCCGGCAAGGCATCCTGGTGGGTCACTCTCTCAGTCTGAAAGCTGCCTTGACTTGTTTATTTCAACAAGGTTTCATCTCTCCGCCATGTTTTCTTTTTCACTCTTGTGCACTGTGTGTCCCATTTCATTAACGAATGATAGTGCTGGCATGGCCACTAAGGGTCTGAAGGAAAAGTGTTGTGCTGGATGCCAGAGTTCATGTATTATAGCAGCACAAGGCAAGTTCAGTCTAGGAAACCGTAAACAAGCTCACGGGGCTGTTAGGGAGGTCTGATTTTTAGGAAGGGCCTCATGTCCATCACTGAAGCCTGGAGGATTGACTAGTAATTGTATGAATGGGATCTGGAAGGAACTGTGGTCTGAGGCTTGTCATGACTTCAGGGGTTGGCACTGTACAAAGCCCCATAAGGATCACGCAAAGGCACCCAACCATGCTAATTCACCCTTTCCGGGAACTCAGCTCCCCCACCCAGTGCTGCCTGCCAAGGTATGCCCACAGGCGCTCCCTGCGTGTGGCTGCAGGAACCAACTATGAAATCCACCTATGCGTTTTCTACTGAATCTGGCTCTGATTTTAGCAGACAGCACGAGCTGTCATCTGGTTTTTATTAAATTCCATAAGTAAGAGAGTAATTCATACTCTAAAATGTTATGCTATGTAAATAGTGAGACTGATTGAAAACTATTTTGTCATTTTCTGCTTTTCTCTATTTTGTGAATTTTCTTTAATGAACAGGGAGTACTATATACATACGTGTGTTTTAATTCAAAGGATAATTCATGGCAGAAACACAAGTATAGGGACCGAAACTTCCATGACTGGAGGCTTTGAGAACCATACTCCTGCAGCTCTGATGAACAGAAAGTCATTTTGTTGGGATGTTTTCCTCCATTTTCTGTGAGTTTGAGTGAGCTTCCTTCTAAGACTGCAATTGAAGACTGGGAAATACGTATTGTAACAAGGAGGATGCATTTTTGATGGAATTCCCTGGCACCTCCTTTAGTTTGAATTCTAGGTTAAGTTCTTGGAAAGCAATGGCTTTTCAAGAGCTGGGCTTCCCTAGCATGGAATGACAAGTCATATGACAGCTCTCATCTAGTCATATACTGAGCATCACCTGTGCATCAGGCACTGTGCGGGGCACCTAAGGTGGAAAGAGAATTGTGTCTTCACTGTGTAAGATAGACAGGATCCGGGTGAGGTGACTCAGGCCTGTAATCCCAGCACTTTGGGAGGCCGAAGTGGACAGATCATCTGAGGTCAGGAGTTCAAGACCAGCCTGGCCAAGGTGGTGAAAACCCGCCTCTACTAAAAATACAAAAGTTAGCCAGGTGTGGTGGCATGTGCCTGTAATCGCAGCTACTCGGGAGGCAGAGGTTGCAGTGAGCCAAGATCATGCCATTGTACTCCAGCCTAGGCAACAAGAGTGAAACTCTGTCTCAAAAAAAGAAAAGAAAAAAGGAAAGAAAGAAAGGCAGATAGGACCACAACACGGCTACACTAGGGGTGAGTTATGTACAAGAGGGTGTGGGTGAGTGGCCAGGGCAGGCTTGGCAAAGGCCAGGACATTTCAACAGTCTTCCCTTTAGAGTAGGAGTTTGCCAAGCAGACCAGAAGTCTGGCTGGCTGGCAAAGAGGTGGGTCAGGGTAAGGGGAGTCCAGCAGAGGGAAAAATATGCGTAAAAGCATGGAAGCATGAACCGGCTGGCCTGAGGGATCATCATGACCCCCAGATCAAACTCATATAAGTTTCCCCAACACATAACAATTCTTGCCTCAAGTAAGACACTAAGAGAGTAGGCCACTAAGAGCCCCAATTCCACCAAATGCCTCCTAGCCCTGTCATGTACCCAGCATAAGTACAGGGGATGAGACAAACATGTGCTATCGCCATCCCAAGTCACTGAGGATCAGAGCGCTGTCTTCCGGTGATGCTTTCTGTCTTTTTGGTGAACTTACAGAAAAAAATTCAAAAAGTCTGAGGCTGCCCCTTAAGAATAAGAAATTGCATATGAGGGTTAGCATACTAAGTATATTTTGTGTAACTTACTGGAGACCCTGGGATGGCTTTTCCTGAAAGAAATTATCTGAGTCCTGCCTTACCACCTAGACAAATGGGAAAGGGAAGGGGGTTGATTCCACCAACAGTGTGTGCTTGTGTCTTAGGTGGGTTTCCAGTCCAAGAAATACAAATAACTGTAAGGCAATTTTTAGTCTTTACTGAACACTCTTGAAGCCTATCGAAGGGAATCCCAAATGTACAGCAAAACATCTTAAAATTGCCTTTCCCTATCTCAAGTCATATTTATCACACATTTATGGCTCTCTCCTCCTAATTTTTTTTCTCCCTCTTTCCATATTCCTCCCAAACTCTTTTAAGCTCAACTACAAGAACTCTTGTCTTTTCACCCCAGGCCCCTTGTCCCCTTTCTGGATTTATTCCTGTGGTGGCTGGTAGCCCTCTCTCCTTTCTAAAGTAAATCAGTTTCACATTTCTGGCCCCTACTCCAATCAACACCACATTATTTTTATATTTGTGGCAGAGGTTTAATAGGTGGAACGAGGGGATGCTTTGCAGAGGCTAGAACACTCAGGAGAAAGATTTGCTTTCCTTGTCATTTGAACAGTAAGCATACATAGCCCCTGCTGGCAAAATTTCTTTCTGTTGGCTTCTATATTTTAGGCTACTGGCCACCCAAAAAACCTAAGGCTTCCCATGTAACAGAAGCTTAATGTAAATGACTGGCATAAGCCTATTCTCCTCTACCTTAATTTTTTCTCTCCTTCATCCATACCAGATTTAAGTCTGGATTCCTTGACTCATCCAGAGTAGTCAAGTGCAAGAATGTTATGTATTTTTAATGCCTGTCTTCCCCACTAACTCCCAGAGACCAGGGGCCTTGGCCATCTAGGTGACCATGAGCACTGTCCCTGGAAAATGGAACACACTCATTTATTCTTCTTCTTCTTTCTTTTATTTTGATGGAGTTTCACTCTTGTTGCCCAGGCTGGAGTGCAATGGTATGATCTTGGCTCACCACAACCTCTGCCTCCCGGGTTCAAGCAGTTCTCCTGCCTCAGCCTCCCGAGTAGCTGAGATTACAGGCATGCGTCACCACGCCCAGCAAATTTTGTATTTTTAGTAGAGATGGGGTTTCTCTAAGCTGGTCAGGCTGCTCTTGAACTCCCAACCTCAGGTGAGCCACCCCCTTCAGCCTCCCAAAGTGTTGGGGTTACAGGAGTGAGCCACCATGCCCCATGCATTTATTCTTACATTCAGCATTTGTTGAAGGGAATTTGAATGTGAGAGTAAATTTGTTAAAGGATCTTTCAGTCCCTTGAACCAAGTGTGAACCAAGTGTCATCAGCATCAAAGTTAGGCGACCTGAGCACATACAATTGCATTTCACCCTAACTCAAGCCATCACAAGAACGCGTGACCCAAGGAGCCATCTTAATGCCTCATAGATTTTTCTCCAATACCTAATCTACAAGCCAAAGATCTCTGAGGTACAGAAAAAGTCATTTTTTTCTTTCCTCTGAGGGAGGTGACCAAATACAAAGTTTTCTTACTCAGCTCCCAACTGCTCGCAGCCCATTCTGGCATCTGAAGAGTTAATCTGCTGCCACCTAGTGGTTCTTGGCCAACCTGCGGGAACCTCAGCTCACTTACCAGGGATGAGGGTGACGGCGATGGGTGGGCGTGGGCTGTCTCCTTGAAGAGCACAAGGTTCCCAAGTGACTTTGTCTTCCCACCCCAAAGTTTCTCTCTCCCTCTCTCCCCCTCCCTCCCTCCCCCACCCTCTCTCTCTCTCTCTCCTTTCTCTCATTCTTTCCCTCCTTTCTCTCTCCCCCCTCCCTTTTTTTCTCTCTCTCTCCCCCGCCAACTCTGGGCCCAGTTTCCAGTAGACCTGAGGCAAAGCAGTAGTTCAGGCTGGGATTTCTTGCAAGTTTTCCACTGTGGGGTGCCGCAGCAGCTGTGACCCTGCCTTGATTTTGATGTAGACTTCAAGGGCGCCGTCCCCAGCGGGGAGGACATTTTTACCTCGGGAGCCTATTCACATTGGTAGCCTTGGCAGGGAAAGTTCCAGAAGCTTTGATTACACAAATACCTCTGCTAGGTACAGGCCCGTCTTGGCAACCTGGGGAGACAGAATGTGCACACGGGCTGATTAAACCAAACGACCCGTTTCCTTTGCTGGGTTTGGGGGCTGGGGGTCTTCGGCTTGGAAATGATTTTTTCCTTGGCTGTGTTGCCTGGAAACTTTGAGGCTTTAATTAGGACTGGGGAGGTTTTTGGCTCCTGCAGCTGCCTCTGCTCTCCCCCAGGGTTACTGAGTGAGAAGGCGTGCATGCGTGTGTGTGTGTGTGTGTGTGTGTGTGCACGCGTGTGTGTGCCTGTGTGTGTGTCCCCTGCAGTGCAGGCCAAAGCCGTCTGGAGAAGTTAATTGTGTACTGAGGCAGATGTGGCTCTTTTTATTTCAATTGATTTCAGTTAATAACTTTTAACCTCTGAACCACAGTGAGGCTGCGTGTGGTTTATGTGTCACGTACTGGAGCCTGCACAACTGAGTGGAAATGGTAGCTATTACCTTACGGCCGCCATCCATCTACCACTGATCCTTGGAAAGTTTTCTAAATGTTCCCAAGCAAATCCAGAAAGGACATCCTCTGTCAGCGTCTCCCTGGCTCTGTGAGTTCCTAGGAAGAAGTAAGACAAGAGCGAGCCCGCCCCAAAGCAGTTATCTTATTTGGTCAGGGAAAAAAAGTTAGAGTCAACAAATTAAAATGCAACATTTTTCATCCTTTATTGACTTCACGTTCTTTTTTTAACCTCAACATAACCAAGCAGTTAGTCTCTCATTTGGAGACTTGGAGAAAAAAAGAATTTTCTTTTCTGCTTTTCTTTGGTATGTATATGCGTTTGTATTTCAACTACCAATGTTATAGGTAAACATCTTCTGATGATATAAAGTACAGAAGTATAAGCCCTCTTGCTCAAAGGCAGATTCTGAGGTCCAGCTGGGGTCAAGGCAGGTGCAGGCATATTGTGGCCCACCCCTTTTCTTCCTTCCCTCCCTCTTTTCTGTTTTCCTCTCCTCCTTCCTTCAGAGGAAGATTCAGAAACACAGGTCTTTCCTTCATGGAGCACGTGGAAATGAGTTCCCACATACCATGTGTATTTGTTTGCTAGGCCTGCGGTAAGAAGGTGCCACATGAAGGTCTAATATCCAGCATCTATAAGGAACTTAAACAAATTTACAAGAGGAAAAACAAATAACCCCATTAAAAAGTGGGCAAAGAACATGATCAGACACATCTCAAAACAAGATATACATGCGGCCAACAAGCATATAAAGAAAAGCTCAATATCACTGATCATTAGAGAAATGCAAGTCAAAATCACAGTGACATACCTCCTCACACCAGCCAGAATGGCTATTCCTAAAAATCAAAAAATAGGATGGGCGCTGTGGTTCATGCCTGTAATCCCCACACTTTGGGAGGCCAAGGCAGGTGGATCACCTGAGGTCAGGAGTTCAAGACCAGCCTGGCCAACATGGGGAACCCCTGTCTCTACTAAAAATGCAAAATTAGCTGGGTGTGGTGGTGCATGCCTGTAGTCCCAGGTACTTGGAGGCTGGGGTAGGAGAATCTCTTGAACTTAGGAGGTGGAGGTTGCAGTGAGCCAAGATTGCACCACTGCACTCTAGCCTGGGCGACAGGCTACTCCATCTCAAAAAAAAAAAAAAAAAAAAAAAAAAAGTCAGAAAATAACAGGTATCGGCAAGGTTGTAGAGAAAAGGCAATGCTTATACACTGTTTGTGGGGGTGTAAATTAGTTCAACCATTGTGGAAAACAGTGTGGTGATTCCTCAAAGAGCTAAAAACAGAACTACCATTTGACCCAGCAATCCTACTACTGGGTAGGTACCCAGAGGACTATATATCATTCTACCACAACGACACATGTACACGAATGTTCATTGTGGCGCTATTGACAATAGCAAAGGCATGGAATCAATCTAAATGTCCATCAGTGAAAACTGGATAAAGAAAACATGGTGCATATACACCACGGAATACTATGCAGCCATAAAAAAGAATGAGATCACATCTTTTGCAGGAACATGGATGAAGCTAGAGGCTATTATCCTTAGCAAATTAATGCAGGAACAGAAAACCAAATATTACATGCTCTGACTTATAAGTGGGAGCTAAATGACAAGGATTTATAAACCAAAGAAGGAAACAAAGACACTGGGGTCTACGTGAGCATGGAGGGTGAAGGAAGGGAGAGGAGCAGAGAGGATAACTATTGCCTACTGGGCTTAATACCTGGGTGATGAAATAATATGTACAGCAAACCCCTGTGACGGGCGTTTACCTATGTAACACACCTGCATGTGTATTCCCAAACCTAAAATAAAAGTTAAAAAAATAATAATATAATGAGTTTAAAAAAAAATAAAAGAGAGAGAGAGAAAGAAAGTACCAGAGACTGGGTGGCTTAGACAACAGCAATGTGCGTCTCACAGTTCCGAAGGCAGGGTTGGTCCCTTCTGCGGGCTGTGAGGGAGGCTCTCTTACACGCCTCTCCCAGCTCCTGCGGTTCGCTGGTAATGTTTGCTGTTCCTTGACTTGCAAACGCATTGCCCTGATCTCTGCCTTTGTGTTCACATAGCTTTCTTCCTGGCATTGGGAGTGACATGACTTGACTGTTTTCTAGGGAACCCGCACTTTAGGCTTCTTCTCTTGGGTTGGTCAGATGCCCAGAGAAGACTCTTCAATCCCCCACTTGAAGAATATGCGCCTGGCTGCTGTGTGCCGGAAGCCACGTGTGAGAAGAAGGCTGGAACCCAAATATTCAGTCAGCTTCTCTGTAGTCTTAATTCCTCTGTTTTCAGTACATCGTCCTCCAGACCTCCATGCTCTCTGGCTTCTCTAGTTCAGAAACCCCCTGGTTACTGTCTCCAGAAAATAAATCTCTCCTTCCACTTACTGCAATGGAGAAGAAGAAGGAGCCATGTGGATGCATGCCATGAAGGAACAGGGCACGGGGAGAGGCCAACTGCTTCTAAAACCCTTCTTGGCCAGGTGCGGTGGCTCACGTCTGTAATCCCAGCACTTTGGGAGGCCAAGGCGGGCGGATCATCTGAGGTCAGGAGTTCGAGACCAGCCTGGCCAACATGGTGAAACCCTTACTCTACTAAAAATACAAAAATTAGCCAGGCATGGTGGTGCATGCCTGTAATCCCAGCTACTCAGGAGGCTAAGGCAGGAGAATCATTTGAACCCAGGGGGCAGAGGTTGCAGTGAGCTGAGATTGTGCCATTGTACTCCAGCCTGGCAGACAAGAGTGAGACTGAGTCACTGAGTCTTTAAAAAACTAATAATAAAATAAAATAAAACCCTTCTCACCAACCCTCCTTTTTAGCCCCACCTTCACCCTCACCTCCAGAGGTACCAGGTGTCACCAGTCCTGCACTGTTTTCACTGCTCTGAATGTGAACCAAGTTGCTCTTGGAGTTTCCAGTGCAGGCTCCATGTACAGTTTGATGGGGTCTGGCAGGCCAGTCACCGCCTTTCACGGCATCTTCACTTTCAAAATTCTGCTGCTACCTTGTGTTAGTGGGTTTTGTGTCCAATTTTCCAGCTTTACCTTTAAAGCCATTCTTGTGTTTCAAGCAGTATGTTCCAGAGACATTCTCAAACCCCAAAGGAGTCATCCTATTTCTGGGCTATCCGGATGTTTTGGGTGAGTTTAGGATAAGAGAGGCCCTTCAAACATCCTGCCATTCGCAACAACATGGCTGAACCTGAAGGACGTTAGTGAAATAAACCAGACACAGAAAGAAAAAGAAAACTGTGGCATGATCTTACTTATATGTGGAATCTAAAAATGTCAAATACATAGAAACAGAGACTGGAACGGTGGTTACTGGGGTGCGGAGGAGGAGGAAATGGGGAGACATAGCTCAAAGGGTACAAAGTTGTAGCTATGTAGGATTAGTCCAGAAATCTAATGCCCAGCATGAGAACTGTAGTTAATAATACTGTATTGCGGCCGATGTGGAGGGATCGCTTGAGCCCAGGAGTTCGAGACCAGCCTGACCAACATGGCAAAACTCCACAAAACAAAACAAAAAAGAAAAAAAAATAGCCAGGCATGGTGGCATGCGCCTGTAGTCCCAGCTACTCGGGAGGCTGAGGCAGGAGGTTCGCTTGAGCTGAAGTCAAGGTTGCAGTCAGCTGTGATTGTGCCGCTGTGCTCCAGCCTGGGTGACAGTGAGACCCCCTCTCAAAAAATTAATAATAATAATACTGTATTGCATAATGGAAATTTGCTGAGAGAGTAGATTTCAGACGTTCTCACCATCCCCACTCCCCCAGAAAAGGTAACTGTGAGGAGGTGGATATATTAATTTGCTAGTAATCATTTCACTATGTTTATGTATATCAAAGCATCATGTCTTACACCTTATATATATACCACAAGGGGCTGGTAATGGTGGCTTATGCCTGTAATTTCAGCACTTTGGGAGGCCAAAGCGGGTGGATCACCTGAGGTCAGGAGTTGGAGACTAGCCTGGCCAACATGACAAAACCCTATCTCTACTAAAAATACAAAAGTTAGCCGGGTGTGGTGGCGCATGCCTGTAATCTCAGCTACTTGGGAAGCTGCAGCAGGAGAATCACTTGAACCTGGGAGGCAGAGGTTGCAGTGAGCCAAAATTGTACCACTGCACTCCAGCCTGGGTGACAGAGCAAGACCCTGTCTTAACAAAAAAAAAAAAAAAAAAAAAGGAAAGAAAAGAAAATATATCTATATACATACACCATAAGAGAGGGCCCTCAATATGCTTTATTTAATATATGAACATATGGATGCACATTTGCACACACAAACACACACACTCACACTGCCTATTTTCTCTACAAAATCTATAGCCAACCTGGGTGGAATATTTGGATTCACCAGCCAGATTCTTATTTTGTTCTCCATGAAATTATCTAAGATTCCCCCAGTTCCTTCTTTCTCCCCTGTCTCCAATTTATTCTTGACACTACAGCCAGGGTGTTCCTTTTAGAAAGTAAATCCAATTACTGTATATCCTTTGCCTACTTCAAAGCCTTCAGAGAATGTCTCCTCTTCATCCTTAGAATAAAGTCCAAAGCTCTACCCTTGTCCTCTAAGTCCCCTCCCATAGCCTGGGCCCTGACCACCTGTCCAGCCCCTTCCTTGCTAAGCTTTGGCTTCTTGGCCATTCCTCAGTTCTGTTAAGCCCTCGCATGCGCTCTGTTCTCTGCCTAGAAAGCTCTCTCTCCTCAGGCCCCCACATACACCAGGATAAACCCCACACTGCACGCTGCCATCACACCCTGTACTTTCGCTTCCGTAACACTTTTGTTACATGTCCGGGTTACACTGGAAGCACTGTGAGCACAGTGGTTTTTTCTGTCTTCTTCACACCATAACCTTAGTGCCTTAGCACCAGACCTGACAACATGGGAGATACTCCATAGATACTTATCTAATGAATTTTACTTTTTACCTTAGCTTTTTCTAATCTTTGCTCTTAGCCTCACTCCCAGCACACTCCTCATTCTAACCTTACAGTTATAATCAGGGAAAACATTAGCTCAATATTGGAAGTGTCTAGTCTGAAACGATGCTTGTAATTCTCCTTCTGAAAAATGGGGCTTGGTGCCTTTCCAAGGAGAAAACAGTCCTGGATGGCCGCAGGACACTGGAGGAGGTGGCTTAATTTTTGTTTTTTCTAGGCAATCAGGGAAGTTAGTTGTAGGGATAAAGTTAGCAGGTCACATGAGGATTCTCATAAAATCAACTGAACATAGGTTTCTGTTGCAGAATTAAAGTTTCAGTAAGACCTGAAAAGGTCGCCCCAGATTTTTCTCTCATTGCTTTCTTCACATGAAAAGAAGTGTATCCCATCGTATATGACGATCGAAAGCTTGAAACTGAAACTACTTGTTTCCTCATCTGTAAAATGAGAAGGTTGAACTAAGTGCCCTCTTAAGGCTGCTCTAAAACTCGATGACCTTATTCTGATTCCTTGTAACAGCTATTCACAAACAGCTTCTGGATTTCTGAAAATACATTGCTCTTGAGGAAATCAAATTTTTATTGCAGGGTTTTTAAAAAATATATAAACAAACACCTTGATGGATTCAGCAGGGAGTCAAGTGAAGAATAGTGTGGATTTGAGATCTCCCAACAATGGCACCATTCTAAAGAGTTCAATAGCCAACATTTGAGGACTCGGCATAAAACTACCTAAGGGCTGGAAGGGCTAAAATCTTCAGTAGCAGCTTTGGAATTTAGCATCTCTGCACAGTAGTAAAACTGAAATAATACCTGCCAAAATGAAAAGGATTAAGTTGACTCAAATGTTATGAAAAAAACAAATAAAGGACTGTAAGATACTTTGTATTGCTATTTAGTAGACATCTACTCCCCTCCTCTTGCCATCATGGGTACATCTCTCCCACATTGATGTTGAGTTTAGCCATGCAATTTGCTTTGACTGATTAAGTGTTCGTGGACACAACATATGCCTTAAATGTGCATGCTTGGTTTAGCTTCAATCTTATGCACTGGTGGCCTACCTTGACATGCACGTGGCATGGGTAGCCACTGTTTCTTTAGCCTAGACACCAAAATAAGCAAATATGGAGCAAACACAAACACAGAACTTCTCAGATGAGCTCAGCCAAACTCAGCCAAATCATGGTTGATCTGCAAACCTTTGAACACAAGAATAAATGCATGTTGTTTTAAGCCACTGAGTTTTAAAGTAGTTATTACACAGCATTATTGTGGAAAAAGCTGACTAACACAGAATGCAAAATATGGATTCTCCTGAAATACTATAACATAATGGTTAAGAGTGGTGTTTTTTTTTTTTTTTTTTTTTAGATGGGGTTTCCCTTTTCTGCCCAGGGTGGGGTGAAGGGATCTCAACTCACTGCAACCTCCATCCCCAGGTTCAAGCTATTTTCCTGCCTCAGCCTCCTGAGTAGCTGGGATTATAGATGTCTGCCACCATGCCCGGCTAATTTTTGCATTTTTTAGTAGAGATGAGGTTTCACCAT
This sequence comes from Sapajus apella, assembly GCF_009761245.1. NCBI lineage: Eukaryota > Metazoa > Chordata > Mammalia > Primates > Cebidae > Sapajus > Sapajus apella. The sequence continues at coordinate 24,403,581 of NW_022436976.1, read as the reverse complement.
GTTGGCCAGGCTGGTCTCGAGCTCCCGACCTCATGTGACCCATCCATCTTGGCCTCCCAAAGTGCTAGGATTACAGGTGTGAGTCACCATGCCTGGCCAAGTGTGTGTTTTTTTTAACTTGTTAGTTTTAAAGTAGGGTAAAAATATTAAAAAGAGAAAAAAAATGAGTGTGGTTTTTGAAGTGTAGTATATCTTTAATTTTTTTGTTTTGAATCAGGCAGCCCCTGAACCAGAATACATTCAGAGAGGCTCCTCCATATCTTGCTTTGAATCTCACTTCTGTTACTCACTAGGGGTGCAATATTATGCAACTTAACCTCTCTGATACTCACTATCTTCATCTGCAAAATGGAGGTTATGGTACCAATCTCAGAGCACTGTTGTGTGAACAAAATGAGACCATGTGTATCATATAGCTAAGACAGTTCTTGGTACACAACAAGGATTTCATCAATGTTTGTATTATTAACAATAATAATAATTGTCATCCTATTAAGGGAATTTACCTTTCCTGTTAATGTACATTTTAAAGCTGTATGTAGGCCAAGAGTGGTGGCTCACTTGTAATCCCAGCACTTTGGGAAGCCTAGGTGGGTAAATCACAAGGTCAGGAGTTCAAGGCCAGCCTGGTCAACATGGTGAAACCCTGTCTCTACTAAAAATACAAAAGTTAGTCAGTCGTAGTGGTGCATACATGTAGTCCCTGCTATTTGGGAGGCTGAGGCAGAAGAATCGCTTGAACCCATGAGGCAGAGTTTGCAGTGAGCCAAGATTACACCACTGCACTCCAGCCTGGGCAACAGAGCAAGACTCTATCTCAAAAAAAAAAAAATTATTTTTTCTTATAAAACTGGATATAGGCGAATTCTGGGAAGATGGCGGAGTAGGGAGCACCAACAATCTTTCTCTCCACTTAGACGACAATTATACTGGTAGAATCTGTCTGATGCAACTATTTTGGAACTCTGGAGTCTATTGAAGGTTTGTGACTTTCAGAGGAAGGCTTGGAGAGTAATTGCAGTTAATTTCAATCTGTTTCAACTCTTATTACAGCAGTAGCTACTCATCACCCTCCTCCTCCCTTACACACAGCTTACAGGAACCGTGGTGGGAAAAATCACCTTGTCCTCAAATATCATAGATCTGTGCTCTGATAACTGGCTGCTGCTTCCAACCACAGAGCTACAAAGAGGCTGGAAGTCACTGTCGTTGCACCTCCCACATCGTTGCAAGCCCCTTGTCCTCCAACTGAGGTGGCTTCTATAGGATTTAAGGGACTAGCACCCTCTCTCCCCTTCCATTTTCCTCTTTTACCCCTTTTGGAAGTCAGACATTAAAGAATAGGGCATTCAAAACAACTGCATATTTGGGGAAAATCAGAAATTGACTCTGCATGCTCAGGGAAAGGCAAGGCTCAGGAAAGACCTAAGAATAACTTACATTTATACCTTAGACTAAGCCTTGACACAGAGATAGCCTACAGCTGCAAACAAAAATAAAAACAATAAATAAAAGCAATTGTAAAAACCAGTAATCTCTGGAGAAGAATTAAATGATTTCCTGAGTTACATTATTAAATTCAAATGTGCAATTTTTAACATAAAGTCAGAACTGAAACAAAGAAATAGAAAAATGTAGCCCATTTAAAGAAAAAAAATACAAACTGTTTCTGAAAAATATCTGATAGTCAATCTACTAGATAGTAACTTTAAAACAACTGTTGTAGAGATGCTCAAAGAACTAAAGAAGTGGAGAAAATCAGGAAAACAATGTATGAACAAAATTTAAATATCAATAAAGTACAGAAAACCCAAAAAGAAGCGAAAAAGTAATTCTGGAGCTAAAAGGTGCAATAACTGAACCAAAAAAAAAAAAAATTACTAGAAGTATTTGAAGGCAGATTTGAGCTGGTAGAAGAAAGAATTAGCAAACTTGAAGATAAGACAGTGGAAATTACTGCAAATTAGCCAGGTGTGGTGGTAGTCGCCTATAGTCTCAGCTACTCAGGAGGCTGAGGCAGGAAGATTGCTTGAACCTGGGAGGCAGAGGTTGCAGTGAGCTGAGATCATGCCACTGCACTCCAGCCTGGGCAACAGAGTAAGACTCAGTCTCCAAAAAAAAAAGAAAAAGGAAAGAAAAAAAAAAAGATTACTCCATCCAACCAATAGAAAGAAAAAGGACTGAAGAAAAGTGCACAGATCCTAAGGGACTTGTGGAACATGCTCAAACAGAGTAACATACATAATGTGGGAGCTCCTGCAGGAGAAGGAGAGAGGCAGAGAGAAAAGTTGAAGAAATAATGGCTGAAAACTTCCCAAATTTGATGAAAGACTTGAATATAAACAGTCAATAATCTCAATGAACTCTAAGCAAGATGACCTCACGGAACTCCGCACAGAGGTACATTATAATCAAAAAATTTCAAAAACACAAAGAATATTGAAAGCGACAAGACAGAAGTGATTTGTCACATATGGTCATGCACTGTATAATGACATTTCTGTCAACAGTGGTTAGGATATATTACAGTGGCCCCATGAGATTCTAGTAGCAGAGTTTTGCTGTACCCTTCCATGTTTAGAAGCACAGATACTTACCATTGCGTTGCAGTTGCCCACAGTACTCAGTATAGTAACATGTTGTACAGGTTTGTAGTCTAGGAGCAATTGGCTATACTATATATCCTAGGTGTATAGCAGGTTATACTATCTAGGTCTGTGTAAGTACACTCAGTGATATTCACAGAACGGCAAAATTGTCTGACAATGCAGTCCTCAGAATATATCCTTATCACTAAGCAGCACATGATTGTACATGAAAATTTAATATTATCAGCAGATTTCTTATCAAAAACTTTAGAGGCCTGAAGGCTATAGGCTAATATATTCAAAGTACTAAAAGAAAAAAAATTCTTTCAGCGAAGAACTATATATCCAGCAAAACTGTCCTTCAAAAGTGAGGGAGAAATTAAAACATTCCCAAATAAACAAAAGTAAGAGAGGTTGTTACCATTACACTTGCCCTGCAAGAAATGCTCTACAGAGTACTAAAGGGTGAAATGAAAGGACACTGGACAGTAATCTGAAACCATATGAAGACACAAAGTTCTCAATAAAGGTAAATACATGGAAAGTTATAAAAGCTAGTAGTATTATAACAACCATTTTTATCTCACCTTTTTTTCTATATGATGTAAGATACTAACTAACGTATTTTTAAAGTGTTAGTCTCAAAGGTAGTATTATTGTAACTTTGGAATGTAACTCCACATTTTGTTTTCTACATAAATTAAGATACAAATGCATTTAAGAGAATCATTAGTTTATGTTTTGGGGAATACAATGTATAAAGATGTAATTTTGTGACATTAACAACCAAAAGGAGTGGGGATGGAGCTGTGAAAGGGCAAAGTTTCTGTATGTTACCAATGTTATCCTGGTGTTAATTCAAATTAGAACTTTACAACTGTAGGATATTAAAGTAATCCCCAATAGAGAAAATACCAATATAATTAAACAAAAGGAAATGAGAAAGGAATTTAAATGTTTCACTGCAATATATCAACTAAACACAAAATTGGACAGTAATGCAGGAAATGAAGAAAAATCTGTAAGGCATAGAAAACTAACAGCAGCCAATTCCTCCTTATGAGTAATTACTTTAAATATAAATGAATTAAATTGTCCAATCAAAAGATAGAAATCAGTGGAACGCATTAAAATTATGATCCATTCATCTCCTGTCTACAAGTGACTCACATTAAACCCAAAGACACAAACACATTGAAAGTGAAAGGATTGAAAACGATAATCCATGCAAATAGTAACCAAAAGAAAGCAAAGGTAGCTATACCAATATCAGACAAAACAGATTTTAAATCGAAAAAGTTTAGAAGAAACAAAGAAGGACATTACATATTAATAAAAAGCTGAATACAATAAGAACATATGACAATTATAAATATTTATATACCTAATGACACAGCACCAAATTACATGAAGCAAAAACTAATAGAACTGAAGACAGAACAAACGGTTCTACAATACTAATTGGAAACTTCAATACTTCATTCTGAATAATGAATAGAACAACCAAAAAGAAGAAAGTAAGGAAACACGGGGCTTAGCACAATAAACTACATAATTGCATATATCTACTAGACACATGCAGAACATTTCAGGATAGACAAATGCCAAGTCACAGATTAAATCTCATTGATTTTAAGAGACAGATCATAAAAATATCTTCTCTAATCACAAGATAAAGTTATAAATCAGTCAAAAAAAGGAAAATGAAAATTCACAAATTTGTAAAAATTAAACAATACCTCTATAAACAACCAATGAGTCAAAGAGGAAATCAGAAGAGATATTAGAAAATACTCAGAAATGAATGAAAATGAAAACACAACATATCAAAACTTATGAGATTCTGTGAAAGGAGTGCCGAAAGAAAAATTTATAACTATAAATGCTTATATTTATAAACAAGAAAGACTTCCAGTGAACAACCTAACTTTACAACTAACTTAAGGAGCTAGAAAAATAAACAAAACCCAAAGCTAGCAGAAGAAAGGCAATGATAAATATTAAAGCAGAGATAAACACAATTTAGAACAATAATATTGAAAATCAATGAAAATGAAAGTTGATTCTTTTAAAATCAACAAAATAGATAAACTTTTAGATAGATGGGCTGGAAAAAAAAGAGAAGTCTCAAATTACCAAAATTAGAAATGAAAGTGGTACCTTACTACTGATTCTACAGAAATAAAAGAGATCGTAAGAGAATACCATGTATTTGTTCATCCAAATGAATACAGTTTGTTGTTGAATACCATCAACAAACTGGATAACCTAGATGAAATGAACAAATTTCTAGGAGCACAAAACCTACCAGGACTAAATGAAGAAACAGAAAACCTGAATGCTGTAATGAGGTACCATCCCACACCAATTAGGATATTTACTATTAAAAAAAAAAAAACAGAAAGTAGTAAGTGAGTAAGTGCAGTGATGATGTCCAGATTGGAATCCTTGTGCACTGTTGGTAGAAATGTGAAATGGTACAGTCACTATGGAAAACAGTACAGCAGTTCCTCAAAACATTTAAATAGAATTACCATATGATACAGCAATTTCACTTCAAGATATCGTCCTAAAAGAATTAAAAGCAGGATCTAGGAGAGATGTTTTCCCATCCATGTTCTCATAATTCACAATAGCTAAAACATGGAGACAACCCATGTCCATCAGTGAATGAATGGATAAGCAAAATGTAGCATATACATACAATGTAAAGTTATTCAGCCTTGAAAAGGAAGTAAATTCTGGCATATGCTACAACATGGATGAAACTTGAAGACATTCTGCTAAGTGAAATAAACCAGTCACGTCAAAGCAAATGCTATAGGTTGGTGCAAAAGTAATCGTGGTTTTTGCTATTCTTTTAAAAAAAGTAACCACAAAAACCACAATTACTTTTGCATTAACCTAATACATATTCCCTTTATATGAGGTACACAGAGTAGTCAAAATCATAGAGACATAAAGTAGAATAGTGATTACCAGGAGCTGAGAGGGAGGAGGAAATGGGGAGCTATTGTTTAATGGGTAGAGAGCTTCAGTTTTACAAAAGTAAAAGAATTATGGAGCTGAATGGCGGTGACTGTTGCCCAGTGTTATGGATCTATTTAATACTACTAAACTGTATAATTTTAAATGGTTAAGATGGTAAATTTATGACATGTGTATCTCGCCACAATAAAAAATCGAAAAAAAAATTCTAAAAATAAAAATTTATTTAGAAATTTTTCGCAAAGAAGATAAATATCCTACCACAGGTCTAATAAATTCCATATAATATGAAAAGTTTCTTGTATATGGGAAGTTTATTTTCTACCAAGGAAGTCTGTGTGTGTGCGCATGTGTATGTGTGCCCTTGCATATGCGTGCCTGTGTGTGTGTGTAAAACACTTAAGTACTGCTATGATCTGAATGGCATGTTTCTTCCAAATTCATATAAAATCCTGGTTGAAATCCTAACCACCCACCCTGCCCCGTGCGGTATTACAAGACCAAGTAGTTTGCAACAGTTTCTCAAATCTGAGCTCCTTCTACCACCACAGTTTATATTCCCATATCCCAGAGTCTGGAGTATAAAGTATGGTGTCAAGTGTTAACAGTCCAGGTCTGATTCCCAACTCTTAGCACCAAAAATTGTTACTCAGAGTTTACATGCAATAATTCAGTGCTATCATGCTTTGTCATTCACGTATTTAACAAATATTTATTAAGCACTAGGCATTGGGTTAGGTACTAGAAGTAGAGAGATAAATAAGACATGGTTGCTGCACTCATGGCATGCACAGTGTAGCTACAGAATGGCAAATATGTTTCACTCTGATGTCAACTCTGATGGATTTAGAGGGTTGCCCAGAGCACGGGTTAAAAATAATTCTAGGCGGTATTTGAATTCAGTGGGAAAAAGAGCCATAGATGTGGAAAGAAGGAATGACTTTGAATGTTTGTTCAACCAGGTTTGGGGGGGACAGACACATATAAAACAAAATATGATTTAATGTGGTAAATGTTATTCATAAGAACAAAGTCACATCAAAGTGCAGAGAAAGGAATTAATTAATTTTGCCATGAGGGAACTAGAGTAAGCAAAGACTTCATCGAAGAGGCTAAATTGTAGCTGGGACTTGATGGATGACTAAGAATCCAGTAGGTGATGAAGTGGGGAAAGAAGATTTTAGGTCCAGAATATATCACGAGCAAAGGCATGGAGGTGTGTAAGCACGTGGGGTGTGGAGGGAACGGTGAGTAGTCTTGTTTGGTGAGATCGCAAGGTGTGGAGATGATGCCGATAGAAATGAGGCTGTATAAAATAGTAGGTTGAGACCAGATTCTACTGCCTTACCCCATAAGCCATAGGACTCATTGGGGGCTTTTAATCAAGAGACTGTATAGCCAAATATGTGCCTTTAAAAAAGTTACTCAAGAAGAACTAGATTGGCAGTAGAGAAAAGAGGAAGGAGGGGGAGGAGAGAGGAGGCTACGGTAATTCTGCAGGCAAGAGACAGTGAGTGCCCAAAGGGGGGTGGCATGGGGTGGGGGCAGAGAGAGAAGGAAATAGCACCATCTATGCTACGTGAACGACTAATTTGGCAATGTTTTTATCCACCTGTACTATATGTTGAATCGCCTACACACATACCACTTCTTTTCACTTAAATATGTGAAAAGATAGATGTCTACGACCCAGAAGGTAACCCAGGGAGCACAAGGGTGCTCTTGTAAATGACCTGTCATAAGAGCTTTGATCAATATAAAGAAAATTCATGAGTCTTATTTTTTCATTGCTCATGTTCTAATATTATTGTTTGCATGTGTGTATACATAATTAAGTTACACTTACAAGTAAGAGTTCTAAGAATAACTTCAGATTTTAAAATTTGTCCTCATGACAATCCTATAAAGTACTGTTACTCCCATTTTACAGAGAAGAAAATTGAGGCTCAGTGATTTTAAAAGCTCAAGATAAGTGATGTTAAACCACATGTCTTCTAAGTGTCAAAGACAGCATGTGGACCCAGAACAACTCAAGATTAATCACCTTTCTATATCACGTGAATGATTAATTTGCCAATTTTTTAATCCACCTGGACTATATATTGAATCGCCTACCTACATACCACTTCTTTTCACTTATATATATGAAAAGATAGGTGAGTACGACCCAGAAGGTAACCCAATGAGTGTTAGAGAAGTGTTGAAGGTGGGAGAAAAATACTAAGAAACAGAAAAATAAGAGTGACTGAACCCAACCTCAGTAGTAATGCAAATGACTTGGGCTTGCAGTCTAAGTAAAGTTATTAAAATTTTCCTGAGTGCTGATTCATCAAATAATTTTGATTCTCTGATGCTACGACGATCAACGCATTAATCAATCCCACTGGCAGTGTACCTAGCATCGTGCTGGGGGAATACATCGTGCATCTTCCCAGGGGAAAGATCCCGGAACACTGAGACTTTGAGGCAGCATGGTTGGCAGCCCTGGTTCTGCCATTAGCCTGCCATGTGGCTTGGGACTAGCCACTTGACTTTTCGGAGCCTCCCTTTCACCACTAGAAATAGCATTGATGGTCGCAAAGGTCCTTATCACGCCTTCAATGTTCTTGTGCCTGCTTTACAGGATTCATTTCAAGAAAAAATTAAGAATGGTTAGTATTCAGCATGAAGTATAGTAATAAAACACAGTCAATTGCCACGACTGGTTTAGTAATCACTTGGCCTCCTCTAAAACAGCCTCCTAAATATGCAAGGGAGTGTTTATCATTCCTGCGCCTATGGAGCCTGACACTTCACTGAGAGAATGAGCTTTATAATTTCTTACTTTTTCAAACATTGCTGCGTTGAAATCTTGCAGGATGTTTCAAACAGCTTTTAGAGGGCTTGAGGCACTTTGAAGTGGGTGGAGTCGTTCAATGCCTTATTCCTCCTTCCATTTCATCTTGCCTAGAGAATCCCCAGTGGTGATTTTTATACATGTTTTTTTAAACATTGTTTTATTCTTTATTATAGTGTTTTCCACTTTAAAATATAACAAAATTTACTTAAAATATATTAAAATTTACAATTTTTATACATATTAAGGTACTTCATCGAGACCTTTGGAGTTTGGGCAGTAAGTAGTTTACTCTGAGACAAAATATTTCGAAAAATGGCTGGATACGCATGCTGTTTCCGAGAACTAAATATTGCAAATAGATGTTTGCATCTTGTTCCTTGCAGAAGACCGACCGACCATAAGGTGAATGGAACATAAACTTGCTTTTACCGCTTCAACAGCACCATCAGTTCTTGCTAGCATGCTTTTGACTTCTGAAGGGTTTGAAGAAGCACATGTTGAATGTGTTGAGTCTTGCAACAGTGCAGTCTCTGCTGCCTTCCAGCTCTAATTGTCAAGGTACAAGTCTGCAGAGAGCGAGGGCTCCCAACAGTTATTAGAGATGATGACATTCCTGGAGTGCTAGGGCTGCATGCTCTGCCCTCCAGAATAAATGGTGCTCTTAGGGCTTCACACTATGCATTCCTCCTTATATTAACACAGGAGCTGACAGATTGGTTGAGAAGCTGCAACTAATATTTTCCAGGGCATAAGAGATGATTGTGTTAGTTCTAATTCCAGAGCCGATCTTTTTAGCAAATTGTGATGGATGACTCGCCGTGGTGGTCAGCGCCTCCCGTATATTTTAGGTGGCATGCTTTCGTTTGACACATACTTTACAGAGACATATGTGTATCCTCTTTTAATTAATGGAAGAAATGATTCATTCACAAGTGAAAGATTTAATTAAATAAAGGGTCGGCATTGGTCAGCCATGAATTGCAAAATACCTCAGGTGTTTATTAGACTCTCTGCCATCTCTGCATGCTATCGGGGGTGGTACATGGCATTAAAAGCAGGACTTGGAAAGAAATGAAATAAAGTTTAATTCGTTTATTCATTCATTCAATCAACAAACAGTAATTGAGCCCCTACTCTGTTTGAGGCACTGTGTTAGGCTCTGGGGATATCATGGTGAAGAAAGACCTAGTTTTTACCTTTATGGTGAATACGGTACAGTGGGGGAGAAGGGAAAAAATGGGGAAAGAACAAATAGGACATAGTTATTACAGATTGTAACATGTCTTATGAAGGAAAAATAACAGCTTTGGGTCAGCTTTCCTTGCAGTGTTTTGTAATCGTTTTTGTGTTGTTTTATTTATTTATTTATTTTATTGCATTTTAGGTTTTGGGGTACATGTGAAGAACATGTAAGATCGTTGCATAGATACACACATGGCAATGTGGTTTGCTGCCTTCCTCCCCCTCACCTATATCTGGCATTTCTCCCCATGTTATCCCTCCCCAACTCCCCACCTCCCACTGTTCCTCCCCTATTTCCCCCCCACAGACCCCAGTGTGTGATGCTCCCCTCCCTGTGTCTATGTGCTCTCATTGTCCAACACCCACCTACACCATGAAATACTATGCAGCCATAAAAAACGATGAACCTGTAATCATTTTTTAAAGAACTTAATACTCAGCTTTATGATGCCATACTTGTTTAATTTTGGAATATATATCTGAAATCCATCTGATCCACCTGTAGTGGATAAAATATTTTATTCCTATAAGCAGCAGCTATACCTATTGAGTTGCTCAAACTTAGGATCATTGTTACGTTCAGGAAACATTAGAGAACACAATTGCTTATCTTGTTAGCTCCTTCCTCTAAGTTGGTCAACCTTGCGCTTCAGAATCAGACAAACCTGGATTCAAATCCTGACTTCTTGGCTTGTTCACTTTCTAACCTATAGTATTACTTTGGTTTTCTGACTTCAGAGAATGATAATGATAGCACCTAAGACACTGAGTCATATAGGAGATAATGCATACAGAGCACCAAATACACAGAAAGGACTTCACTGATGTTTGTGATTCATGTTCTTGTTACATTATTATTAGCAGTAGTAGTAGCACTATTTTCCTTCTCATCTGGAACTTTCCTCAGTCTACTTTTTTCTAGTTGCTCATGTTACAGAGGTCACAACTCTTTTAGCACTGAACCCAGGTGATATATGATTCATAATAAATAATTGATGAATAAATGAATAAAATTCTTTCTACCTCTTTTTGGAACTGAGTAGAGAACAAGTTAACTATAGACAAAGTCTCCAGAAAGCTTCCCATGACACTTGGTATAAAATGTAAACTTCTTATCACGCTAAACGGGAGCCTACAGGCTTTGGTCTCTGCTTACCTTTCTAATCTCAACCACCACCACTTCGCTTCCCGCACTGATGTGAGCCATTGGCTTTGCCTTTCTACCGACTGCCTTTCCTCTAGAACTATGTATGGCTCACTTTTTCCAGTCTTTCTGCTCGGATATCTTCTCCTCCAAGAAGTCTTCTCTAATCACCTTACCTATTCATTTTCTATATCCTTATCTTAATATAGTGCTTTATTTTTTCTTGAAGTGTTTTTGTTGTTGGAAATTAAATTATAGATTTTTTAATTTATAAGTTGATTGTATATCTCCCCCACTTACAACATGCAAACTGCTGAGGGCATGAGACGTGTCTGTCCTTGTTCATCCCTGAGTCACCATGCCATTGAATGAATCAGACAAATGAAAAATGGATTTGTATTTTCCTAAGGATATATAGATGTAAGAACTATCCACATAGTTTCCACGTAAGGTAGCCTCTAAAATGTAAGGATGCTCCCTAAAATCTCTTGCTTGCGGCACTGAATTTAATTTCAGAATGACAGTTAAAGGGAAAATAAATGATTCTAGTCACATGGAAAATGAAGATACAACCAAAAGGAGGTCTCTTACCCTCAAATTTTAATAGATTCCCTAAACAGTTTTGCTTTCCCACCACGAGCCTAACCTTTTTGTAACACTTCCTTTGCGATTAAAAAGTAGTTGGTTACTCCCATTCTCCAAGCCAGAAAACATGGATTTTCTGTAGTTTTCACATGATCTGGCCCAAAGCATCGAGCAGGAAACTTGGATGTTTCACTTGGCATCTTTCACTGACTGAGAACCAAAGAACTGCAAACAAGAGCGATGTCTCCATTTGCCTAGGATGTCTTTGTGGTAGAGGAAAGGCGAGAATCATGTATACCAAGATATTGTCCAGGAAATAACAACTGTGATGAACTCCCACGGGATTGGAAGAAAGGAGGGGAACTGGTAGATTTTCTTCAACTTCTAAAAATGTGAGCCATCAGAGCCTGGGCGTGCCATGTGCAAGTCGCTGCATGGTGTGGGGCCTTGCAGTGGTTGTTTGGAGCATTTTGTCCTGGAAGTCTCTCCAAAGAGCCTTGCCGGCTGTTCCTGGCAATGTCGGGCCTGGCTTACTCAGATTAGTGTTTCAGGAGAGGTGCTTTGGGGTAACAGAACTGGCTTCATTTCCACCATGACCACATCGGCCCTGGTTTCCACTGTGCAAAAACAAAATTCTAAAAAATGTTACCATACCAAATTGTATGATGCTTTTGTTTTATAAACAATTTTTTTAGTCTGTGGAAACTGTAATAAAGACTAATAACATATCCAGTTGTTTTCCAGAGCGCCAACTCAACTTGGGGGACTTTTTCTCTCAGCATGAGGTCTTGTCTTTCTTTCCTAGCAGATATTCCTGAAATCCGTCTCCATGCGGTCATGTGTGTAGCAGTGGGGTCAAGTTCTTGGCCCCCCACTGTGGAACCATGAGCTTCTTTCTGCTTTTGAAAGGGGAGGCTTTAGAACTACCAATAGTGCACCAGTGGGGACCAGCTAGAGTCAAGAAAGTGTTCTTGGAGTGGATCTCAATTCTGCCAGGCAAGGAAGAGGCTCCCTTGTAAAGGGTGTGATGCATTTGGGGCTCACATTTCCCACAGGCAATAAGAATATTTCACGAAGGCTTTGATATTCCCAGATGCCTAGGCAATTCCCTGAAGCTCATTGCTTCCAAATGCCTCACTGCTCTGAGTACGATTCCATACGAGGCAAGCAAGATGAAAGCTTACAACAAGATGTCACTGATTTTCAAACACAAAGCAGGCAAGGGTGATAATATTAATGGAACAAATGTGCTCTAGGAGAAAATCTAGTAGATTCTTTACACACATGACAAATCACAAAATCGAGGTGAGCACCAGAAGCCTTTCCCTTGTAACCAGGAAAACTGGGCTACCTGCTATAATCCCCTGAGGACAGATCCCATTTACAACTGATTCCAGTGGATAATTTACAGCTGAGGGAATCTGTGCAGCGTTTTCACTCCCAGGTTGCAGGAAGCCATGGTTAAGAATCAGACTGCCATCTTCAAATCTGACTCTCCCACCCATGACTGTGCCTTAAATTTCACATCTATAAAAAGAGAAAAATAATATACTTACCTAAAAGTGTTGTTATAAAAATTAAAGAAACTAATCTGCAAATGTGCTTGGCATAGAGTCTGGTGTAGAGTGAGTGCTCAATAAATATTACTTATAAAATAAAATTATTATCGCCATGATAACTTATGGTATTATTATCACAGCCTAATATGTGTTGCTAATGATTCCTATCCATTTATTCCCGTTCTTTTCTTCAATTTTTCACTGTCTTTTGAATTGAAATTGTCTTGTAGCCTGTATATTAAGAGGTAAAATTGAAAATCACTGCTCTTGAAGACAAATTTATTGAAAAATATTACAGATGTTATTACAGATTTCTGTAAGCATGTTTTAACAATCTTTTCTATGACTGGACTATAAGACCCCTTTTAATATCTTCTTTCTTTCTTCAGTGCCTGACACATGAGACTGCTCGAAAAAATTTTGCTGAGTAAATAAATGTTCTTTATTCATACAGAAAAAATTCATTCATACTTTCAACCTAAGAAAGCTCATTGAAAACAACAGTAATAGCTGCTGCCTGAGTAACCTGCAGTATTCTTCCATCTAACACTTTTTCAGCAAAGAAATTTCCCCGGTGAGTATAAAAGTCTTAAGATCAAGGTCATTGTGAGCAAGTGAACTCCATCCTTGCATTTCACTCTCCCTGGAAGTCTGTGTTAAAGAGATCTCACTCTTTTTTTTTTTTTTTTTTCGAGACATAGTCTCACTCTGTCTCCAGGCTGGAGTGCAGTGGTGCAATTTCGGCTCACCGCAATCTACACATCCCAGGTTCAAGCAATTCCCCTGCCTCAGCCTGGGGAATATAGGCGTGCATCACGACGCCTGGCTAATTTTTTTTTTTTTTTTGTATTTTAGTAGAGATGGGGTTTTACCACGTTGGCCAGGATGGTCTCAATCTCCTGACCTGGTGATCCGCCTGCCTCGGCCTCCCAAAGTGCTGGATTTACAGGTGTGAGCCACCTGACCGGCAGAGATCTTATTCTTAAGAACAAAATCTACAAGACTGGCTAGAACATCTCCTTAGATACATCATTTGAAACACTGACTCATTATTTTAATAGCATCTTTCTTAAATTAGGGTCAGAATTCTTTTCCCAGCATCATCCTCTCCATCTATTTTAGGACAGAGCCATCATTGTCTCATGTCCCCACTAATTGGATAAGTGAGTCTTTCTGACCTTGCAACAACTAAGTAGAAAGCATATTCAGTGACTATAAAATTGACAGGCTTCTCTTTTTCTAAGTGGTATGTATAATCTAGGACTTTTTGAACAGCACTTTGAGTTCCTACACTAGTCTATAAAGGAGTTTATATGTGAGTTGGCAAAAGATGGGGAGTTGACAACGCAGGGATCTACCAAATTCATTTCAAGGGGTTTCCACTGCACCACATGAAGAGAGTATCGTGTTAGCAGTACCACCATGGCTTATATTCTGACTCCTACCTGGGAAATCTAGAAGCTGGGCCAGGGGTTAACCAGCCCGTTTGATGGTGGAGTCAGGAGAGGGCAGCTGGGACTCCAGAGAGCTTTCCCCGCCTCTTCTTTCATGTGAGGATATAATGAAAAATCAGCTCCCTAGCAGTTCATAATGAGGCTCTCATCTACTGCAGTGAGAGGGCAGAGAAGGTTAAGGTCAAAGTGGCCAAGTGCCAGAAAAGGTTACATGACCAACCAAAGCATATCTGTTAGGCAAGGTTAGGGCTCTGGCTGGGAAAAAAATGGCGCTGAACATGGGATCATCTGGTTGAATGCCCCTTCAAATTTTGAACTCCTAGACTTCTCTGAATGCTCTCAACCTGAGAAATGGCCCACTTCTCCCTATTAAAAGCAAGAACTTCTCCTTGCCTGAAGACAATGAAGAGGCCTCTGCTCTGAAAGACAACATATGCTCCCTCAGGACTTTTTCCCAATTTCCCCCTTACCAGTAGGCCTATAACTAGGATCAGGTCACAGTATAATCCCACCAGAGACAGACCATCTATGGCTTGATCAGGGAGGAAAGGGACTATTCCCCAAAGGTACTGCAAAACATAGTTAATATGCACCAGCAGAAGCTAGGCAGTCGGTACTGAGCTGAATTCTGAGGGTATTGATCAAGGAGGCTGGAATGTAAGATCGAGTGGGGTGAGCTTATTGATTTGGGAGCACTCTGACAAAATACAAGATTTAACTTTCCAGCAAGGACCCAGGAGATAATGTAAATGTGCTTCTGGGATAGCTCCTAAAAGTAAGGAACAAGCAATGGACTACATTAAATGAAATCAAAATGCCCAAATTGCTGTGTCAGATGGTTGCAAAAGTGGTTAAAAGGCTCAGAGAAGTAGGCATGCTGGAGTGGACATAAGACCAGAAGATTCACCAAATGATTGTGTTTCATGAGAAGGCCAAGACTATTTACCAAGACCAGAAGGAACGTGCTGGTGAGAATGGCAGAAAGCTGCTAAAGTAAGCTCTGTGAAACACAAGTTTGACCCCTGCTTAAAACTCTTTGATGACTTTCCATTCTTCTGGGCATCATCAAAATGTTCTGGAGCCCTCCTCGGAAGGAGGAGGTACTAGTAGGAGAGGTTATTTTAGAAATAGACTTACAAAGCAATGGGTACCATGTGGCCCCCAAAGCAGTGAAGGTCTGGTGATGAAGCTGGACCACAAGAAACTAAGTAGACACAATTATCACAATGAAAGCATGGCCTAAGTGGCAGCCAGGAGGGCCTGACCTGTGGAGATGTACTGAAATACCTAACAGAACATGGTGCCCATCAAGGCAAAAGAGATGGGCAGCCAGCAAGGTTCATCACCAGCACTTACCTCCAAGTAAATCAAGGACAGATGACAGGAGGCTGAGGGCAGATACTTCTAAACAATGTCTCAAGCGCTTGTCCAATTCCTGGACTTGAATCTGTTTTCAGACTCAGATTCACTAGCTGAACTGGAGGCCAGGTCTCCAGGAGGAAGGACTCTGTAACACCACAACAAATGTATATGGTCTTCATTTCCCCAGTCCTTCCCTGAGGCACCTATGGCCATGTACTTAAACTACACACTGAAGAAAAAGAAATACTCAAATACTGCAAGGGTTTTGAGTATTTGAGTACTCAAATACTATCCAAAGGGTTGACATGAATACTCAGCAATCAGAACCATCACCATGCCCTGGATGCCAGGGGGCAGTACCACAGGGCTAAGCAAAGGATCAAATCCCAGTCAAGGTCCAGTTTACAGGGTGTTTACTGGATCCACGAACTCACACAATTGTCCTTTCCCCTGTCCCTGAATGTATAAGTGGGTTTGATATCCTTGGAGGTCGGTACAACTTGCATACTGGGTTCTTGACCCATAAGAATGCTACCATAGTGGGTAAAGCCAAGCAGAGGTCTCTGAAAATGCACTACCCTCTCCTCAATCAAAAGAGAAAATCAGAAACAATATTGCATCTCAGAGAAATGGCAAAAATTAGTTGAATAATCTATTGTCATCATTCAGTATCCATTTGATGTATTCAGGGGCTAGAGTGACAAATTAAATGGAGATATCATGAGACCTCCATGAGGGGGCTATCAAGCTGACTGAGACACAATCACAAGAGAGGTGGGAAAAGAACCAGGAAAGAGAGAAGCCATGAAAAGCAAGGGATTAAAGCACTAACACTAGCAGAGAAACGGAGCAAGGTCTGAAGGCATCCATTGAATTTGGTGCACAGTGTATCACTCATGGCCTTAGAAATGGCAATTCTAGTCAAGTCATTCACTTCTTCATTTTAACAAATATGTATTGCATGTGTCACGGGGGAGGAAAGAAAAGGAGAGGAGACGGAAGAGAAGAGCTCCAGGCTGTTGGGATAGGATGTCCAAAGCTCAGCAGCTGATGCACAAAAGAGGGTGTTTTTCTCTTCCAGTTACATTAATTGGTGGGGAAGGGAAAAGTCTGTGAAAGTTATGTATGCTTTCCTCAAATTCTTAATGAAATAGGAGCAGAGCCATCTTCATAACAGGAGGAGGTCTCATGGTATCTGGGCAGCCAGGTATGGGTTGGTTGTGTTCAAACAAAATGACCACAGACTCTTCCTCAGCCTAATGGGGATGGCTATTGTATCAGACAGGGTTCATTCAGGAAAACAGAAACCAAAAAAACCAAGCTAGGTGTTACAAATAGAGGGCAATTAATACAGAGAACTTGTTGCAAAGATGATGGAAGCTTAAGAAGGCAAAAAGGCAAGCAGGGACAGCCCAAATATTCGTAACTACAGGAAACAGCTATTGGTCAAACGGTAGGGAAACAGAAGAGAAAAGGTCTAAATCCTAGGTAAGAGGAGGGCCCCCACTTACAGGCTGGTGCTCAGACCTCAGGAAAGGGCGTGGCTGGCTGGTGCAGATTCTGCAAATAGGAAATGGTGCAACTGGTCTGGGGAGTGCCAACTGACGCTGAGGCTGAAGCCATAGCTGCAATTTGCTGCTGTTTTTGCCGTAGCGACACCAATGCTAGAAACAGAAAAAGTCCCTTCTCTTTTCATTGTCTAATTTCCCTCTTTCTATTAGCCAATCTCCCATTGGCTAACAGAGAGCCAATGAGCAAGAGTTTCTGGGAAATGTATGTTGCAGACCCTGACCCCACCATCACAGAGCAGTGCCGAGACCAGCTCAGTCATGGAGACCACAACCCAGGTGGCGCTGAAGGAATTGAGAAATAGACACAAAGATAGAATGCAAAGTGGGAAACAGAATGGGATGTCAGGGGACTAACAGCATTTCCTATCTGAAAGCCCAGAGGAGACTCTGATCGCCACTTTTGCACTCTATCTTTGTGTCTGTTTCTTTTAATTCCCTCAGTTCCGCCTGGGTTGGGGTCTCCGCGACTTAGCTGGTCTTGGCAGAGAAGAGCATAGAACAGTGGTTTGGGAGCTGAAAGATAAGAGGTGAATGCTATGGTCTGAATGCCTGTGTCTCTCCAAAATCTATATTTTGAAATCCTAACCCCCAAGGTGATGGTAGTAGAAGGTAGGGCCTTTGGGAGGTAATTAGATCATGGGGTCTAATTTGGTGTCTGGTGAGGGCCTGTTTTCTGGTTCATAGGTGGCACAGAGCCCTCATGAATATGATTAGGCCCCTTATAAAAGAAACTCTGGAGAGATCCCTCACCCCTCTGCCATGTGAGGACACAGTGAGAAAACGCCATCTATGAACCAGAAAACAGGCCCCCACCAGACATCAAATCTGCTGGCCCCTTGATCTTGAATTTCCCAGCCACCAAAACTGTGAGAAGTAAATTTCTGTTGTTTATAAGTAACCCAGTTTATGGCATTTTTTTTAGAGCAGCCCAAATGTACTAAAGCCATAAATAAACACCACAACTCTACCAGAGCATAGGGATGACTAGAGGGGCGTAAACAAAGAGGCTGGTGCTCTGTGACCCCAGAGCCAATAAGCATGGGTGCTTTTGCCCCCCAGGAAGCCCAGCAGGTGTGTACTATGACCAGGCATTTCATTTCCTCTTTGGCGGCTGGTATTGCCATCTGCAGAGAAGCCACAGAGCCTGACAGCAGAGAGAACACAGCATTGGCAATGGTCCTGAGCACATCTGGCCAGTGCTTTTTGTGATTCTGGGGTTTGGGCAGGCTCTCCATAGTCTCTTCCTTGTTATTACGATTTTCCTAGGTAGAAAAGCATTCGAAGGGCTTTCTAGGGCAGCCAGACCATATGAACTAAATTTAGAGGAAAATACATTGCAAGCCATGTTTGGAAAAGAGTTGAAACATCTCCTTTTTCCCCTCCTTTACAACATGAGAAGGAAATTTTAAACATAAGTGAATGTTTAAAAATCAATTGCTTTCTTACGTAGCAAAGGCAGCTAATTAGAAAATACAATAGAAAAGTATCCCATTCTCAATATCAGTAGAAATTATAAATATCTAGGAATAAACTTAACAAGAAACATGTAAAATCTACTTATAGTTGAAAAAAGCTTTGAAAATATAAAGGACCGAAAACAGCACTGGAATAAGAGGAGAGATATAGTCTATTGGAAGGCCAAATATCATGAAATATAAATAATTCCCCAACTGATTTAGATGTTTAATAATGTTACAAAGCAAAACCCCACAGCAGTTTTTAATATGTGTCCAAATATCCAAAAAAATAATCATTTTATACAATTTTGTAAGAGTATAAATGATAAGGCCGGGCGCGGTGGCTCAAGCCTGTAATCCCAGCACTTTGGGAGGCCGAGGCGGGTGGATCACGAGGTCAAGAGATCGAGACCATCCTGGTCAACACGGTGAAACCCCGTCTCTACTAAAAATACAAAAAATTAGCTGGGCATGGTGGTGCGTGCCTGTAATCCCAGCTACTCAGGAGGCTGAGGCAGGAGAATTGCCTGAACCCAGGAGGCGGAAGTTGCGGTGAGCCGAGATCGCGCCATTGCACTCCAGCCTGGGTAACAAGAGCGAAACTCCGTCTCAAAAAAAAAAAAAAAAAAAAAAAAGAGTATAAATGATAAACTTATTCTAAAAATCAGGCTGGTTATATGAATCAAGGGCTGTTTTAAATCAAGCCTGGATGGCTCAAGGTCAGGAGTCTGAGACCAGCCTGGGAACACAGCAAGATCCTATCTTTACGAAAAATTGAAATTAAAATTTAAGAAAGAGAATCTTAAGTAAGATATTTATACAGACAATTAAAAGTTATATTGTCTTGAGCACTCAATGATCTGAGGCAGGGACAATGGCTCACACCTATAATCCCAGCACTTTGGGAGGCTGAGATGGGCAGATTGCTTGAGCCCAGAAGTTCAAGACCAGCCTGAGCAACATGGCAAAACTCAGTCTCCATAAAAAATACAAAAATTAGCTGAGCATGGTGGCACACGCCTGCGTGGTCCCAGCTACTCAAGAGGCTGAAGTGGGAGAATCACTTGAGCCTGGGAGGCAGAGTTGCAGTGAGCTGAGATCACGCCACTGCTCTCCAACCTAGGTGACAGAGTGAGACCCTGTCTCAAAGTTCAGGATAAATGTTTAACAGAACTCAGAACACAAATACCTAAATGTTATCAATGATTAACCCAAGTTAATAAAATTCTCAGTAATTTTTATTTTATTCTTTATATTTTTGGGTGTATTTTAATTTTTACCATGAAAACCTTATTTAACCAGAAAGGGGGGGAGAAAAAAACAAACCCTATCCTTTCAAAAAGAGGAAAGAAGGGCACTTGATTTTCTCTAATTTTTCTCTTAAAAATTCAACAACTCTAAGTGCTCATATGTGCCAGGCACTGTATGGCAGTCTGCCATTTTGAAGGTCAGATCACTATGAGCATAGTTGAGTGCTTACATTAGGATGTAGGAAAAAATTGGGCTAGAAAGATAGATTCAGCCAGGTTGTTCATGGCATTTTAGGTCAGACAAGGGAGACTGGACTCTAAATGCAAGTTTGACATGTAAAGGTGATTATACTAAAGAAAAACTAGGGTGGCTGGGCACGGTGACTTACGCCTGTAATCCCAGTACTTTGGGAGTCCAAGGTAGGTAGATCACGATGTCAGGAGTTTCAGATCAGCCTGACCAACACAGTGAAACCCTGTCTCTGCTAAAAATACAAAAATTAGTAGGATGTGGTGGTGCATGCTTGTAATCCCAGCAACACAAGAGGCTGAGGCAGGAAATTGTTTGAACCCAGGAGGTGGAGGTTGCAGTGAGCCGAGATCATGCCATTGCACTCCAGCCTGGGTAACATAGTGAGACTCAGTCTCACAAAAAAAGGAAAAAAGAAAAGAAAAAGAAAGGAAGAAAGAAAGAGAAACTAGGAATGCAGCAACTGCCTATTGAAAAAAATAAAGGTAGACTTTGATCCCATCCTTGTTCCTACTCTGTGGAGGAAATGATTAAGCACCACTCCATCTTTGATATTACTGGGGAGTTATCTCTAAATTATGAAGACTAAGCCAATAAAATGTAAGTATTGAAATTCCCACCTTTCTCTACAAGGTCCATAGAGATAGAAGCAATTAGTACCAAAGCTGTGTCAGACATAACCAAATCACAGGCGCTTCAGACAGCAGGAAGGGAAATGTGGTTAAAAGAGATGGACTTTTAGCTGGGTGTGGTCGCTCTGACCTGTAATCCCAGCACTTTGGGAGGCTGAGGCAGGCAGATCACTTGAGCTCACAAATTCAAGACCAGCTTCATCTCTACAAAAAAAAAAAAAAAAAAAATTAGCAGGACTTGGTGGTGAGTGCCTGAAGTCCCAGCTACTTGGGAGGCTGAGGTGGGAGGATGCATGAGCCTGGGAGGTGGAGGTTGCAGTGAGCAGAGATCACACCACTGCACAGAGCCAGAACTTGTCTCAAAAAAAAAAAAAGGTGTACTTTTTAAGGGAGTGAGGCAAAAAGGGATCATGAGAAGTCATCTTGTCCCTCTCTCTATTGCAGACAGGAACATCTTCTTCAATATCTCTAATGAGGTCATCCAGCTTCTGGGAGCACATCAGATTTGCATCATAAAGACGCTGCCCAAACCCAGACTTCATGATTTTTTGCCAAAAACTTCTGATTGTTCATGTTGGTGAATTATGACACCATCTACTGAAAATTAATAATCATGTGAGACTCCTCTTTCTCTCATCAACAGCATCCAGTCACTCACCAAATCCTGCCAATCATATCTCCTGAGTTGCATTATTTAAATTTAGGTCTTTGGGAAGGGAGTGGTGGCTCACGCCTATAATCTCTGCACTTTGGGAGGCCAAGGCGGGCGGATCACTTGAGGTCAGGACCAGCCTGGCCAACATATTGAAACCCTGTCTCTACTAGAAATACAAAAATTATTTGTATTTTAAAAATAATTTGTATTTGCCTGTTGTCTCAGCTTCTTGGGAGACTGAGGCAGGAGAATTGCTTGTACCCAGGAGACAGAGGTTGCAGTGAGCCAGTTGTGCCACTGCACTCAAGCCAGGGAAACAGAGCGAGATTCTGTCTCTAAATAAATAAATAAATAAATAAAGTTAGGTCTTCATTGTTTTTCAGTCCGATTACTGTGACAGGTCCCTCCCTCCAGTCCATTTCCCTCCTAATCTATGCTGCCATCAACACATACTTGGGCCGGGCACAGTGACTCATGCCTGTAATTCCAGCACATTGGGAGGCCGAGGTGGGTGGATTACTAGAGGTCAGGAGTTCAAGACCAGCCCAGCCAACATGGTAAAACCCCATCTCGACAAAAGTTAGCTGGGTGTGGTGACAGGTGCCTGTAATCCCAGCTGCTCCAGAGGTTGAGGCAGTAGAATCACTTGAACAGGGGTTGCTGAGATTGCAGTGAGCCGAGATTGTGCCACTTCACTCCAGCCTGGGCCACAGAGTAAGACTGTGTCTCAAAAAACAAAACAAAACAAAACACACACATACACACACACACATGCTTGATCAAATAATTTGCCTGCTTTAAATATTTCAGATCCCTTATGAGTCACTTAGACCCTTCATAGTCTGGTCCAGCCTGGTTGCTTCTAGAGCCTCTTTCCCTGACATATCCCAGGAACATGCTGCATTCCAGCCATTTCAAACTATTTTGAGTTCCTCAGATAGCCCTGACCCTCTGACATCGCCTTGCTTTTAGTTGTGCTGTTTCTAGTGCACTCCCCCATTCATTTGATAACCTCTATTTGTTTGCCTATCAAGATTCAACCAAGGGGTGCACCATCCAGGAAACCACCACTGATCCCCCAAGTCTGAGTTCTAAGACCCCACTCCGTGTTCATATAGTACTCACCTGCATTAGCATTCATTTAACTGCTGTAGCTATTTAAATGTCCATCTCACTCACCATACAGAGAGTCCTGGGGAAGGGACGAAGTCTTTTATTGTGAGCATCAGTTATATCGGTCTGCCCAGGACCATTCTTTTCCACTGGGAAAGTGCTACTCCTTTATCCCATGTGGTTCAGCTGAGACTATTAATCACACTTCCCTGTCTACCTATTTGCAACAGCCTCGGGCATGTGACCCCGGCCTGGCCAATCATGGTGCCATATCTTCTTAACAATGTCTCTTCTAAGCACAGGCAAACTGAAGAGAGTATTTTCATGACATTAATAAGTGGATTCAGAAAGAGAAGATCCTTCTTTTACTTTGGAATTGAAAAATGACAGTGGTCCTGGACCATCAGCAGCCATCTTTCTACTCTCATGAAAGAGCATGTCCATGGATTTAAGTTAACCCTAGAGAACGTACAGTGAGAATATGGAAATAGAGCCTAAATAAATTATTTTTTGCATGTGAGAAGCAAGCATGTTCTGCATTTCCCAGTTTATAAGCCAATAAATTCTCCTTTGTGCTTAGGCATTCGAGTTACATTCTGATACTTGCAACCAAGAATCCTGACAAATACATCTTTGGAATTTGTATCCTCTCTGAATTACAGTGACTGGTACATAGGACTCAATAAAAACATGTTACATGGATGAATGAACAGCTTAGCAAAAGGTCTGGGAATGACCTCTGTGGAAAGTGAATTTCTTCTGCCCCCAAAATTGCCTAGTGTCTGCTGTTCATCAACAGTGCACCCACTTCTTGCAATTTGATGTAGAGAGGCCACACCACCTGGGTCTACATGTGGTTACTATACTTATGTAGTTAGCAAGTGGCCGAAACGTCTATTAATCTGTAAACACTTGGAAATAATCCAGTTTGTATTCTTCTTTTCCTGGTTTAAAGTGCTAAATGAACCAAAAGTTAGGAAAGCTCTTATCAGAAAAGCCATCATGCCTGATCCAATTCACTGAACAAAAGATTTAGGAGCTCTCCATCTGATATTAGTCTTTGGAAAAGTAGCCTTGACTTAAGTGTACTTGAGCCTGTGACTGTGGGTGAAAGAGTGTAAGTGATGGTTCTCCTTCTTGCAGGTACCAGTTGGGTAAATTCTCAAGAGTGTAGCTACCAAGAACTCTGCCTCAAATGGAAGAAGGCAGAGCTTCCAACCCCTTAGTAAGTTCATCTCTTCAATTGTCTTTTGGAAAATGAAAGGTGGGCATTTTTTTTTTAATGAGCAAATTTTGTTCGATTTCAAAATGTTTTTCTCCAAATAAGGTAAATGTTCTATTCAAAGTTATTCTCTTTTTAAACACAGCAATCAAATCTTCTTTTAACACACATGTGAAAGTCATAGCATTTTATGTTCTAAAAACAAGGTTCTCTACATGAGAAACAATTCTGCTTGAATCCACTTAACATACACAAATATTCAGCAAGGTTGGCAAGGACGCATCTGAAATTTTTTCTTTCAGTTATTTCTTAAGGTCAATAACCTAAAATTGACAAAAATATGGTGTATTTTTACAGGAAAAAATAACTGTGTAAAGAAAAATGAAAGCAAAAATTAGAACTGGCTTGTTCATGTGCTTTTGAGAGGTTAGTAAAATCTAAAAGTATATGATGGTTTCTGTTTGAAAATGCAGGGTTATGAACAAGCCAAAACCAGGCATGACCCGTTCCCAGCAGTGAATGAGACGGAGGAGTCTCAGAGAAAGTAGTGGGTCATACAGTGATTTTGAAGATTTCACAGAGTTTTCACATTTACAAAGAAAAGTCAGAGATTGCAGGGATTTGGAATAAGGTGGAGAGGGTTTGATTGCTTTCTGTAGACACTGTGAAGAATCTGAGAAAGCCAAAATTTTTGTTCCTGGGAAGGGAGTAGATGAGAGACTGAGTAGACGGGGGAGAAGGAGGGAAAGGAAACCACCAGCAGGCAGATGCAGGGGCCAAATAATTTATAAGAACAAGCTTACTGGCTGGGCGACAGTGGTTCACACCTGTAATCTCAACTATTATAAAGGCCGAGGCAGAAGGATCACTTGAGCCCAAGAGTTTCAGACCAGCCTGGGCAACATAATGAGACCCTGTCTCTACAAAAAAAAAAATATTTTTTAATTAACCAGCGTGGTGGCACACACCTGTAGTCCCAGCTACTTGGGAGGCTGAGATGAGATCACTTGAGTCTGGGAGGCCAAGGCTGCAATAAGCCATCATTGTGCCACTGCACAGCAGCCTGGGCAACAGAGAGAGCCTGTTGAGCCTGTCTCAAAAAATAAACATACATACATATGTACATACATACATAAAATGATGGCTAAAAGTCATATATATTTATGGCATACAACATGATGTTTAGAAATGTAGATGCACTGTGGAATGGCTACATCAAGATGATTAGCACGTGCCTTACCTCGCGGGCTTATCATTGATTTGTGATGAGAACACTTAGAATCTACTCTTGGCCGGGAGTGGTGGCTCACGCCTGTAATCCCAGCACTTTGGGAGGTGAGGTGGGCAGATCATGAAGTCAAGAGATCGAGACCATCCTGGCCAACATGGTGAAACCCCATCTCTACTAAAAATACAAAAATTAGGAGGAGAGAGATCCAAGATGGCTGATCACTAGCAGCTCGGGATTGTAGCTCCCAGTGAAAGCGCAGAGAATGAGAGGATGCCACACTTTCAGACGAATTTTTGTTGCTCCATGGGTCGCCAGTGTGACTCTTGTGGCCGGCGTGGCAGTTTTGCTGGCGCCTCGGTGTGGCGGTTCTTGGTGCAGAGTCAGAAAAGCACCGTCAATCTTAACGCTGCTGTTTTGGCCGGCGCAGTGGGTTGCTTAGATTTTAGCGCCAGGAATCAACAAGTTGGATGTCCACTCAGAAACCCAATTATAAAGACGGTAATTATAAACACCACAGATGGATAAATCTATAATGAAGGGAAGAAACCAGCCTAAAAAGGCTGAGAATACCCAAAATCAGAATGCCTCTCCCTCTACAGGAGATCACAGTTCCTCATTAGCAACGGAACAAGGCCTGATGGAGAACGAGTGTGTTCCATTAACAGAAGCAGGCTTCAAAAGGTGGATGATAAGAAACTTCAGTGAATTAAAAGAACTTGTTCTAACCCAATGCAAAGAAATTAAGAACTTTGAAAAAAGGTTTGACAAAATGTTAACAAGAATACACAATTTAGAGAGGAATATAAGTGAATTAACGGAGCTGAAAAACACAACATGAGAACTTCGCGAAGTATGCACAAGTTTTAACAGCTGAATTGATCAAGCAGAAAAAAAGATATCAGAGGTCGAAGACCAACTTAATGAAATAAAACGAGAAGACAAGTTTAGAGAAAAAAAGATAAAAAGGAACGAGCAAAGTCTCCAAGAAATATGGGACTATGTGAAAAGACCTAATCTACGTTTGATGGGTGTACCCGAATGTGACGAAGAGATCAATCCAAGCTGGAAAATACACTTCAGGATATTATTCAGGAAAACTTTCCCAACCTGGCAAGGCAGGACAATATTCAACTCCAGGTAATACAGAGAACACCACAAAGATATTCCTCAAGAAGACCAACCTCAAGGCACATAATCGCCAGATTCACCAGGGTTGAAATGAAGGAGAAAATACTGAGGGCAGCCAGAGAGAAAGGTCGGGTTACCCATAAAGGGAAGCCTATTAGACTCACAGAAGATCTCTCAGCAGAAACCCTACAAGCCAGAAGAGAGTGGGGGCCAATATTTAACATCCTTAAAGAAAAGAACTTTCAACCCAGAATTTCATATCCAGCCAAACTAAGCTTCATTAGCAAAGGAAAAATAAAATCTTTTGTGAACAAGCAAGTACTCAGAGATTTCATTACCACCAGGCCTGCTTTACAAGAGCTTCTGAAAGAACCACTACACATAGAAAGGAACAACCAGTATCAGCCTTTCTAAAAAATACTAAAAAGTAAAGAGCATCAACATAATCAAGGATTTACATCAACTAACGGGCAAAACAGCCAGCTAACATTAAATGGCAGTATTAAACTCACAAATATTATTATTAATTCTAAATTTAAATCGACTAAATCCCCCAATCCAAAGACACAGACAGGCAAAAAAAGCCAAAACCCATCGGTATGCTGCATCCAGACCCATCTCACATGCAAGGATACACAAAGACTCAAAACAAAGGGATGGAGAAAGATTTACCAACCAAATCGAGAGCAAAAATAAATAAATAAATAAAAAGCAGGAGTTGCAATTTTTGCCTCTGATAAAATAGACTTCTAAGCAACAAAGATCATAAGAAGCAAAGAAGGATATTACATAATGATAAAAGGATCAATGCAACAAGAAGAGCTAAAGATTCTAAATATACACTCACCCAATACAGGAATACCCAGATATATAAGACTTATAAAGAGACTTAGACTCCCACACAATAATAGTGGGAGACTTCAACATCAATATCAGACAGATCAATGAGAGAGAAAATTAACAACGATATCCAGGATTTGAACTCAGATCCGGAACAAGTAAACTTAATTAACATTTATAGATCTCTCCATTTTAAATACACAAAATATACACTCTTATCAGTACTACATCATACCTATTTACAGGTTTAAATGAAATATTGGTTGGCTGCTTATTTGTTATTTTCTTCCCTCATTTTTTTTTCATGTCTCTATTATTAAACACAATTATAGGCATACGCATTTTTAGACTGCATTCTAGCTCAGGCAATAAAGCAACACCCCTGTTCTCTCTCCCTCTTCCTCTTCCTCTTTCTTCCTCTCCTTCATTTATTTTTATTTTTTTTATTCTTTTTTTTCTTTCTCTCTTTCTTCTTTTTAAAAAAAAAAATACAAAAATTAGGTGTGGTGGTATGCACCTGTAGTCCCAGCTACTCGGGAGGCTGAGGCAGGAGAAATGCTTGAACCCAGGAGGCGGAGGTTGCACTGAGCCAAGAACCCACCACTGCACTCCAGCCTGGCGACAGAGCAAGACTCTGTCTCAAAAAAAAAAAAAAAAAAAAGAACCTACTTAAAAGTTTTATTTTAAGCTATGTTGCTACATCTCCCATTGTCTTAAGGAACTTTAATTTACCATACATATGGAGGTCTTTTGTGATTAAAACACACAAAACAGAAAAAAAAGAAAAGAGAAGAAAACCACCAGAGAGGCTGGTGTGGAATGTGTAATGGTAACCTTTCAAAACATAGTGGAAAGAGGGAAAAGTTTATAAGTGCAATTGTGAAGCATAATAAATAACTATAGTCAGGTTTGAGCAGAGGAAATCTAGACTGAAAAAATCTATATATGCTGTATAGGAATAAAAATGTATTAGAATCGTACGATTATTTCACTATGCATGTAGGCACATCATTTGTAAATACAGCTAGAAACTGTAATTATAGAAATCATTTCACACGGTCTTTAATATTTAATTAGTCTCCCCACTGAAAATCAACCACGTAGAAAAGAAACGCTTTCTCAATAGGTTAATATTAATTACTTAACAACCCTGACATCGATATTTATGGAATACTTATGAAACAAGCTTTCATGAAGTGGAAACACGTTCATCCGTCTACTGGGAGGCTTACAGCATTTTGCAAAGTGTCAAATTCACTTTGCGCTCTGCCTCTTTATGTTTGAAAATTTGAAATTACTGTTGATTTGAAGGCTCTTCAAAAGGCTCTTTTTTTATCCCAGCTGAGAATAAAAAAAAAAAATCAGACCAGATTAATCTCGTATTCTTAAAGTATGTCACTTCCTAATCTTGTAAAAGGGAAATGCTAACCATATGAGAAAAAGAAGTCTTACGAAGTAAAAGAAACTAGAGAGGTAACACCAATGTATGCTGTCAATGACACAAAAATGTAAAATTAGAAACCAGCCTTAAGAGGAAGTAGAGAAAGACAGCGAGTATCTGGTGTGGTTTGAAGAATGTTAGGAAAGATGCCTCGCCACTAGAACAACTTTGCGCAGAACCACAACACAGCGGTGCCTGGTGATCATGTATGCATTCAACCATTCTTTCAGCAATGTATATTGAACGCCCACTCTGCTCCATCTTGACCTGGGTGCTGGGTGCAATGACAAACAGAGCCCAGTCCCTGTCCTTGGGAGCTTGTTGTCCAGGTGGGGAGGCACACAAGTAAAAACAGTTGCAGTACACTATGCTAAACATATCACAGAGATACTGGTGAGAAAGGGAATTTTAGTAAGGCACCGTGTCTCATGCCTGTAATTCCAGCACTTTGGGAGGCCGAAGCGGGTGGATCACTTGAGGTCAGAGGTTTGAGACCAGCCTGGCCAACATGGTGAACCCGTCTGTATTAAAAATACAAAAAGTCGCCAGGAGTGGTGGCATATGCCTGTAATCCCAGCTAGTCAGGAGGCTGAGGCTGGAGAATCACTTGGAACCTGGGAGGCAGAGGTTGTAGTGAGCCAAGATTGCACCACTGAACTCCAGCCTGGGCAATAGAGTGAGACTCTGTCTCAAAAAAAAAAGGAATTGTAGGTTAGGAGTGATGACAACTTTGTATGTAAATGTATGTTAAATATCAAATACACAATTCAAAACACTTTTTTCTTTTTAATATTTGCAGATTCCTCTATTAACTAATCCTGTTATGATAGCTTATGTATAATGGGGCAAGGTACACTAAACTGCAAACCAATTCCAGTTCTGACTCTGCCCCTTACCAGCCCCAAAACCCCCAGCAAGTCCTGTGAGGCCTCAGAGCCTTAATAGGCTTTTCTACAAAATTAGTGCATTTGTCCTGATGATCTATAAGCTACTTGTCCAGCTTGACAGTCTAAGAAGCTTCATTTAAAATGTAAATGTTATCCTCAAAGAGTGATGCATGAAGCCAATGGGACTTTATTGTGCATTAGTTAATTAAATTAGATAACCAGTCACCTCACAGAGCCCTGAGAAAAAGGGACACAGGTAAGATTGATCTCAAAAGATGGGGGAAGAGCTCTAGATTTGGAGTGGGTAAGAGAATTGGAGATCTTGGCAAATAGAGGCAGTGAAAGGCATTGAGCCCCTGGAGGATGTAACAGGGAGGAAGAAGACCCACAGACAAATTTTTAACACATAGGAAAGCGTTTTTCAACCTTGCTTTCAAAATAAAGCATTAGAACATATAATATGATCAAAGGCTGCAACAGCTTCAAACTATCTATATAGTAAGGGCTTGGGCCAGCTGTCTGGTTGAAAAGGGCACGCAGGGACCTTTCTTGAGGGTATGTTTACATTACATCTGCACAACCCACATTTACTTGAACTGTAAGTTTATCTAGGGTGGTGCATATGTAGGGGGAGTGAGGATGAGATTATATGGGACAGTTTAGGGCCCAGCCAAAGTGACTCCCTTGATACCAAGACTGACCAAAGAAAAAGAAAGGAATTGAAAATTATCTTCCTTTTCCTTAGAAAGCACCTTCCACGTTTCTACTCAGCACAAGCAGTTAGCTCAGACTTCAACCCTCTGCTCACCGCATAGCTTCCCACACTGACCACATCAACACGAGTAAGAGAACTGATCTACTGTGATTTCCAGGTTCCCTGACACACAAAAGCCCCTGCTTATGTGCTATGAGCTTAGCAGTCCTAGCAAAGGACAGATGGAAAGGCAGGTTGAAAAGAAAAAAAAAAAAAAAATAGGAAAAGGAAAGGCAGGTTGAAGCCGGGTGCAGTGGCTCATGCCTGTAAACTCAGCACTTCAGGAGGCTAAGGTGGGTGGATAACTTGAGGCCAGGAGTTCAAGACCAACCTGGCCAACATGGTGAAACCCCATCTCTACTAAAAATACAAAGAATTAGCTAGGTGTGGTGGTACACACCTATAATCCCAGCTACTTGGGAGGCTGAGGCACAAGAATCACTTGAACCTGGGAGGCAGAGGTTGCAGTGAGTTGAGATCGCACCACTGCACTCCAGCCTGGGCGATAAAGGCAGGTTGCATTCTGACCTAGTTACTTGCTTTTGGTCTTTTTGCATAGCTTAGCCCAAAAGCTTTGTTCTTATCATATTCACTTCTAAGAGTAGACACTTTTACAGTGTTTTACCTTAATGCATTATTTTCCCCAACCAAAGATAACTGACTTCTCAGGGTCATACAAAGAGCCATGTCACGATGGCTAGAGTTAAGTAAAGGAGATCTGATGGCTAGTGGAAATGGAGGATCCTGTGTACAAATGAGCTTTGAGCAGAGCCATGTTGAGTCCTGATAACCCACTGATCCAATGTTGGTCAGTTTCATATATCTACAAGAGTGCAGAACTCCGATCTCCGAGTAGTTGTGGAACAGCGTTCATATTTCACACACTGCATGTTAGATTATATTTGCCCTAAGTAAACATCTGACAGCAACCCGTTTAAAGTAATTTGAAAGATGAGATGCCCCCAAATAAGTTCTTCATTTGAAAAAAAATGGAAACTATAGCTACATCCAGTTGTCTCTTTTACACAAACCGCTCTTGTGTGACTGAAGCAGACATGTGTTCACCTATGATTATGTACCTTGATTTCTCACATCCAGTAGGGTCCTTGCATGGGTCAAATCTTTGCATGTTCAAGGTCCCGGAAGATGCCTGGCTTTCCTCAAAGTGAGACTGCTCCTTTTGCTTTTCCGTTTGGGGTCAACCCTGATGCCTGTAACCCTGATTCCTGCCTCCCTACTTTCTCCAGAGCTTGTTTCATCAAATGCCCCTACTCTTCTATCCTACATCCTCAACCACCCTCTCCTTTATCCTCCCCCTCAGCCCATAACAATGCCTAAATCCCTTACATCCAAATAAAAACTGTCCCTTTCCTCTGTATTCTCCCACTAGTTACCATCTCATCTCTCTTCTTTGTATATAAACTTCCTTATGTTTGTTTACTTTTACTGTTTTTATAGCCTCATATTCATTATTCACAGGCTATTATCCTGTTGCTATTTCTGCTAACAAGTAGGCCCATGAATACATGAGCATCAAAAGCAGCTATGGGGCGGTGATGACCAGACTTAGAACCTGGTTAACACCTTTATGGATGTCAGAAACATTTAATGTGACAAAGGAAGTGGCTTCCTAGCCCCAAATACCTGATCTCTGAACAGAATCTATGATGATGAGCACTGAGCTGAATAGTTCCAGTGGTGATCTCCTGATTCATGCTACTCTAACAATTTCAACCATTTTTAAGTCACCTCATTTTTTTTTCCGATACAGAGTCTTGGTCTGTCACCCAGGCTGGAGCGCGGTGGCACGATTTCAGCTCACTGCAACCTCCACCTCCCGGGTTCAAGCAATCCTCCTGCCTCACCATCCTAAGTAGCTGGTGTTACCGCTATGTGCCACCATGCCTGGATAATGTTTGTATTTTTAGTAAAGACGAGGTTTCACCATGTTGGCCAGGCTGGTCTCAAACTCCTGACCTCATGATCTGCCCACCTTGGCCTCCCAAAGTGCTGGGATTATAGGCGTGAGCCAGCGTGCTTGGTCCTCATTTCTTATATAAAATTCTCTAACTATATAAAATCCTCTAACGCTTCGAACGCCCGCCTTGTTTTCCATCTCCTATACTGAGCCCTGACTAATAACAGTTTTTGAGACTGGAAGTAGTTATAGACAGCAGACTCACCAACAAGGATTTGGGAATGGTAATCTGATTTGGTTGGGTTTGAAGGCAGGGCTGATTCAATTCCCACTGAAAAATGGGAAACTGGCAGCCCAAGGCACAGTTGCAAAGAGTTCCTGAAACTATCACACGGCTGGTGGGCTTACATTAAGTGCCTATTGAAGCATGCCTTTGCTGGATCAGCATGGTAAGAATGGGGCAACCAAGGACTACGGGGCAGGCTGAATACTTCTGAGTCCCCAAAGAGCTTAAAGAAAGGCTCGGGCCTTTAAATTCCTTTAAATTCTAAGCTCAAGGCAAAATTAGAAGATTGGAGAGCTTCTGTAACTGCCATCAAACAATCTCTAATCTCTTAAAGTGAATGGGACAATGTCCAAAAGTAAGATGCCAAGGCTGATGGTGCGAGTTTTAAATCACAAATTAAATAGAACTCACAGCCTCACCAGGTCTTCTATGTGCAAGTTAGACTTTGGTTAAGAAAGAGTGGAACTTTGAAAACAGAAATCAGAATGTTTGCATAAATTCAGATGAATATAAGTCCTTGGAGCCCCCAGTAGGCACTGTGGCTTGCTCACCAGCAGAAGCAACCCTTCTTCCCCACCCAATCATGCCTGCTCTGCTTTGTGTGGGGACCCTGCAGTGACTTACCTAGATATTTACCTTCAAAAATATGCCAAATATCCTCATGTTCCACCATAACAATTTTCATTGTCTTTTGACCTATTAAAGAAAGCTAAATCCCATCACGCCTAAGAGAGACAAAAAGTTTACCTATTTAAATATTTGCAATTTTCTGCTTATTTATATCTCTAGAAGCCTAGGGAATATGAGTCATAATGGAGTCACATAGGGAAAAGGCTACATCAAACAGAAGGGATCATTATCATCATGGCTGCATTTGCTAGATCTTGAATCGAGCGATCTAATTCAAGAGGATGAATCTGTTTGTTGAGTTGATCAACTGAAATCTAGTTTCAAAAAAGGCCTACCCTACGTGCTATCAAAAATTCCTTGATATTGGGCAGGCACAGTGGATCACACCTGTAATCCCAGCACTTTGGGAGGCCAAGGCGGGAGAATCATGAGGTCAGGAGTTCGAGACCAGGCTGGCCAATATGGTGAAACCCCATCTCTACTAAAAATACAAAAATTAGCCAGGTGTCGTGGTGCATGCCTATAGTCCCAAGCTACTCAGGCAGCTGAGGCACAAGAATCACTTGAACCTGGGAGGCAGAGGTTGCAGTGAGCCAAGATCATGCCACTGCACTCCAGCATGCATGACAGAGCAAGACTCCATTTGAAAAAGAAAAAAAAAATCCATGATATAATGTAGAGGTAAAAAAAATTCAAAGAATTGGGAAGTTAATAATGTTAAAATGGAAATACTATGCATGACCTGTTCAGTTACCATCGTGTTGACCAAAAGAGACCAAAGAATGTCCCCTTCACTAAGAGACAGAGAAGTACATCTGTGGTTCAAGCACCAATATCCTTTAAAACATTACAGTGATTGTCTTTTATTTTTTGAGATGAGGGTCTTGTTGTGTCACCCAGGCTGGGGTGCAGTGGGGTGATCATGTTTCATTGCAGCCTCAATCTCCCGGGCTCAAGTAATCCTTCCACCTCAGCCTCACAAGTAGCTGGGAATATAGGCACCACCACACCCAGCTAATTTTTTTAATCTTTTGTAGAGATGGGGTCTCACCATGTTGCCTAGGCTGGTCTTGAACTGCTGGGCTCAAGCAATCCTCCCACCTTGGCCTCCCAAAGTGTTGGGATTACCAGTGTGAGTCATCGCACCTGCTGGTAGGGCTGTCTTATTTAGGAGATACTGCTATAGAAACAGGCTCTCTGAGTTCAGTTGTGATGATAGGATTCTGGAGTGGCAGAGGACAAATGGCAGCGGTAACTGCCTCCCACGTAAGTGGCAGGAATACAGTGGTCATCGGAATGTTTCGACCCTCAAGAACAAGGCTATGTATTACGGTCTTCCTAGGATTGAAAGAGATGGACAGACACAAAGTCAAGGGGAAAAAAGGCCTAAAAGTGGTGGACTGATTTGAGTTCTCTCAATGGAAAGTCAGATTTCCTTACCCAGTTTCCAGAAACTGATCCAATTTACTGTTTGATCCCATTGAATGAAGCAGCCAGATATCCATGAGGAAGGATCCTATGGCACTGTCACAAGTATGAATTGTAAACTTCTTGTATCCTTAAGAAAACTGAAGACATTTGCCAGGGTAATTGTGCACTGGGGAAAGGGAAGTATCTAGACTTTGGAGGCGTTACTGAACACTGGTTTTTAGATAGTGTTACCCTTAGGGACACCAAAGGCAACTGTGATCCATTAGTAAGAGTAAGAACTTAGGAGGGTCAAGTGATACATGCAGTTTTGGCCAGACTCCATCTTGGCCAAGAGAGTTCGTGAACCCATTCTGTGGTTATTTTCCCATTCCAGAACACAAAGTTGGAATACTATTTTGGCAAGTGGCAGAATCTCCATGTTGTGTTCCTTATCATGGAAGGAAGAGACAAGTGAAGTGAACCAAACAGGGAACCAAACACAGTATCACATCCCTGAGGGATTATGTGTGAATACCACTGTCAAAGACTTGAAAAGTTAAGATAGGGACAGCAGTGACAGCATAGTTTTAGATCTTGCTGAATTCTTCCATAAAAACATTCGGAAAAATTGATGTCAAACCAAACACAGCCAATATTTACAACAAAGCTAAGTGATGAGGTATCCCCATAAACCCCAAAACACAAATGAGTGGGGGAAAAAAACACCAACAAACTTGTTGGTCTTGTTGCTTACCATAACAACCAGATTTACATGTTATCAGCTTCTCTGTTGGAGAAATCAGAGGAAAGCTACAACAATGCAACTGATGAACTGAGAATTCCCCAACAAGGTAACAGATACTGACTCCAAGTGCAGCAGGCCAATTTGAGAAAAACGGTATAAATTCCAATAGTGGGTGAATGTAAGGGGCCAGGCGTAAGGCCTTCGAGAGACTGGAGCAGTCAAATCCCTCCAAACTCTTCAAGCAGACCCAACAGGGCTTCCTTTCAGAACAGAACCACACAGGATAAACTTGTGGGAGTGGAACAGGACAACGGTAGGCTAGGAGCAACCGAGTTAAATGAAAAAGAAGGTCCAGATTGAAGCACAGGAGGGGAAAAGAGCCAGGAAATCTCAAGAAAAAAATGAAGAAAAAAAGAGAGAGAGAGAGCTCTGTAAAGTGAAAAAAACTGATCTCAAGCAAGCCTCCTTTTAAAAGTTCAATAAAACCAAAACCAAATTTACATTAAAATGGTTAACAAACAAAAAAAGTATCAAGATCAAATATACAAAGTTTCTATTAAAAGGTGAAGAAAAGGAAAAAGAAGAAAAGAAGGAGAAGGAGAGGAAAAGAAGCAAGAGAATACTATCTCTATAGACAATGAGAGCATATTATGCTCAAAACCAGATCAACTCAGGAGGCTGAGGCAGGAGAATTGCTTGAACCCAGGAGGCAGAGGTTGCAGTGAGCCAAGATCATGTCACTGCACTCCAGCCTCAGTTACAGAGCGAGACTCCGTCTCAAAAAAAAAAAAAAAAAAAAATGAGCTGAAAAATAAAATACTGTAACAAATCAGAATTAGAACTCCGAAATGATATAACAG
This sequence comes from Sapajus apella, assembly GCF_009761245.1. Classification (NCBI taxonomy): domain Eukaryota; kingdom Metazoa; phylum Chordata; class Mammalia; order Primates; family Cebidae; genus Sapajus; species Sapajus apella. The sequence continues at coordinate 24,367,540 of NW_022436976.1, read as the reverse complement.
ACCTCAAGGAAAAACTACCAATAAAAGGAAAAAACTTTCTTTTAAAGTAAAGATTACCATAGGGGGAAAATAAAAGCAAATAAATATGACAAGTATATAATAAATCAGAATTAGAAAAACTCATAAATGACATAACAGACCTCAAGGAAAAATTATCAATAAAAGGAAAAAACTTTTTTTAAAGTAAAGATTACCATAGGGGAAAAATAAAAGCAAATAAACATGACAAGTAATGCCTTAAAATTGGAGGGTAGAAGGAATGAAAAATTTTACAATAAAAAATTAATGTCAAGAGAAAGTGACTAATGTTGATGACGGGCAGATAAAATTCAACATATGGATAACAGGAGTACCTGAAGAAACCCAAAGCAGCGGAACAGATCAGATACTAAAGTCTTTCCTGAAATAAAAAATAACAATATTTGAAATTACATACTGAAAAAGCACACTGTGTGCCTAGTAAAAGATCTAAAACAGTTATGCCATTTATATCATTATCTCTTTTATAATAAATTCTCAGCCTTTTTTTGCAGTGGCTCACGCCTATAATCCCAACACTTTGGGAGGCCAAGGTGAGCAGATCACTTGAGGTCAGGGATTCGAGACCATCCTGGCTGACATGGTGAAAACCCATCTCTACTAAAACTACAAAAATGAGCCAGGCATGGTGGCAGGTGCCTGTAATCCCAGCTACTCAGTAGGCTGAGGCAGGAGAATCATTTGAAACCGGGAGGCAGAGTTTGTGGTGAGCTGAGATTGCGCCACTGCACCCTAGCCTGGGCGACAGAGCAAGACTCCATCTCAAATAAATAAATAAATAAATTCTCTCTGTTGTAATATTGACATGGTTTTTGTCTCCTGACCGGACACTGACTGATACAGAAAATGGTACCGGGAGTGGTCCTAGGACATAGACCCTAGGATCTCAAAGATTTGATTTGGAGATTGATTTTTGGTCATGTCTATGGACTGGAAAAAATGCTCAACTCTTTGTCAATGAAAAGTGGGATCCTTGGTAATCCATGGCCTGCAGTGGCATTCACAATTAATAAAATTACCATCTCTGGTTGATGTGATGTCCACTGAAGCATTAAGTCATATTCTAGTAAAATGACTGAGCTGTAAGAAGAAAGAAAAAAAATCTTTCAGGCATCTAGGCAAATAGCGCACATGACTCTAAGGGGAAAAAAATTATATTATCATCAGATTTTTCAACAGCAATTTTTTATGCCAGAAGAAAATGGAATAACGTACTTTTCTAAAAGAAAGAAAACATGAGCCAAGGATTTTATATACAGCAAAACAGACCTATAAATATAAAAGGAGCAGGCAAACTGTTACCAACATGCAAGAACTCAAGGAATATTGTTCCCATGAGCCTTTCCTAAGAAACCTATTACCTCTGAGCTGACCGGCACGGTAGCTACTAGCCACATACGGCTATTTATATTTTAATTTGAATGAAGTAAAATTAAAAATTCAATTCTTTGGTCAAACTAGCTATATTTCAAGTGCTTAAGAGCTGCATGTGGCTAGTGGCTACCACGCTGGACAGTATAGATACGGAGCATTTCCATCATCACAGAAAATTCTAAGGGAGAGCACTGTACTAGCTCACAAGCTTCAGACCACCAAAATGACTGGAGAGTCACTGACATAAGAACTAATGGTGGGTACTGGATGTATATTTAATTGCATAACTAAGACTAAATAAGGGCTAAAGGAGAGAGATTACATTCTATATCTACATAATCATGCAAGCTAGATATACAAAAACCATCAAAATGACGGAGATGGAACTAGCACAGGCAAAAATAAAAACATTTTTAAGTTATGCTTTCAGTAATCATAATTCATGATGGTAGTGCGAGTATTGCTATTCTGAGACTAATATATGTGGCAAAGAAAATAGATAATTATAGGATATTCTACTATCACGTCCTTGAGAAACAGGATTCGCGATGTGGAAGAAAGGAGATACAGGTGCAGCATAGAAGAGGTTTAGGTAAAACAAACCCTATAGCCTGCATATAAACCGGAAATATCAGTCCAAACTAGAAACCATGATCAGCCCAGTAATAACGAGCTTCCCTTGGGCCCAGACTGTGGTTTTGAAATACCATTTCCCATTTAAGGAAACCACAGGTTTTTGGAGAAATGGCTTACAAGATGTGCCTTGAACGCGCTGATAAACCAGACAGCAAAGCCTCTGTCAAAGACCACAGGGATCACGTCAGAAAGATTCAGGAGGCAACTTGAAGAGGCTCTTATCCACCAAAGATGGGACGATTTCAGCCTCAGTAAATACTACAATAGATTAAAATTCATCAAATATGTTTCAATCCATGAGTTTATAATAATATTAACAGAAAAAGCCGTGGATTATTCACCTTGTGAGGATAAAAAGGAATCCAACTCACTTCCTTCAGAATTAAAAGAAAGAAGCCTTTGCCTATCCCATATGAACTGGCTAACCACATGGTACATAAAGAGAAGGATCTTTTTATAAAATTATTTCAGCCCATATGAAAACAAAATGATAAAGTCACAATTTTAAAGCCTCCAATACATAAATGAGTCTGGGCCTTGAGCATCACCAGCTGCTAAAATCATAAAAAGAGCAAAAATCAGATAGATATGATATGCCTTCTGATGAAAGAGCATCACCTATAGTATTGCCAAAGGAATTGAATATGAGTTCAGTCAAGCCTCTGGATCCAGCTGCCAAGCCACAAAAAATCAGAGGATAGAGAAACGCATTGAATTGCTCCACGCATGTGCAATTTAAAACTGTAAGACTTTGGGAAACAGTTCAAATGGGCTGGCATAAATTGTAAGAAAAAAAGGAGGCACAGAGAAGGATCCTTACGTTAAAAGTGACTGAAACCTATAAACTCTAAAATGGGCATGATTAAACTATAATATTTAATGATGCACATTTAGATGATAAAACTTTACAAATGCAAGGAAGTGATCACTTCATAGAATTTAAGATCGTTGTTACTTTTGAAGGGAAAGCAAGCGCTATAATTGGGATGTGGCACTTAGAGGCTTCTGGGGTGCCTGGTAAACTTGAATTTCTTGACTTGTTGGTTACAAGAATATTCACCTTAAAATCATTCAACAAGCTATTAAAAATAAGATTTGAACCTGGGCACGATGGCTCATGCCTGTCCTAGCACTTTGAAAGGCAAGGCGAGATCGAGATCATCCTAGCCAACAACATAAAACCCCATCTCTACTAAAAATACAAAAATTAGTTGGGCATGGTGGTGCACAACTGTAGTCCCAGCTACCCGGGAGGCTGAGGCAGGAGAATCGCTTGAACTCAGGAGGCGTAGCTTGCAGTGAACCGAGATTGCACCACTGCACTCCAGACTGGTGACAGAGTGAGACTCCCTCTCAAATAAATAAATAAATAAATAAATAAATAAATAAGATTTGAAAGATGCTGGAGTCATGATTTTTGTCATAGTCCCATTTAATTCGCCACTATGGCCACTGCTAAAAATGTAAGGGTTTGTTTTGCTTTGTTTTGTTTTTTAGAGACAGGGTCTCACTCTGTCACCAACGCTGGAGTGCAGTGGTGCAATCGTAACTCACTGCAGCCTCAAAACTCCTGGGGTCAAATAATCCTCCTGCTAAAACCTCCCGAGTAACTGTGACCACAGGTGCGAGCCACTGTGCCTGGCTGGAGTTTTCGAGAATAACAGTGGATTCTCTTAAGTTTAGTTATGTGAAGCATGTCAACTGCAATTACTTTTTCAAATACGTTCTCTTTACTAGAGTAAATCAACACAGCCTTGGCACTTGGAATGCAATTATTGATCTGATAAGTGCTTTGTTCTGTATCCCAATAAACAGAAAATACCAGAAGAGTTTGCTTTCATCTGGCAGGAAGGCAGTTCACCTGCACTATTTACCTGAGGACCACAGCAACTCTAGCTTTCTAATAATTTAGCCAATAGGCCATTGATCACCTCCCAATCCCATGGAATATCATGGCAGTTCAGTACATTGACAGCGTTGTACCCTTAAAACACTGTAAATAAGAAGCAGCTGTAATCCTAGACGCCTTGATGAAATGCATGAACATAAAAGGGCGTGAGGGAAACCACACACAAATCCAAAGCTCTGCCACCTAAGTACAGAGATGCTCAGACGGCGTTTTCGGATTTTGGAGCAATTCATACCACAATTGGATAAGCTGCTGGAGCCATTTACCAAATAACACCTACGGCTGCCAGCTTTGATTAGGTACCCAAGCATGTAACGACTCTCCGGCTGGTCCGGGATGCAAGGTATCTAGCAGCATCATGGCACTCAAAGTGTGTATGACAGATGAGGACATACACACTTTGAGTGCTCTGAGAGAATAATCTGAGCACAGGCACCTGGGGGTTAGGGCAAAGCCAAAAAAAAGAAAAATTATGATCAACGAGATCAGAAACTCAGCCACTCTTCCACAAACACATAGTCTCTTTTTAAGAAACATCTATCTTTTTGCTGGTAGAGACTCATTGTTTGGCCGTGGGACACCAAGAGACCACGTGATCTGAGCCTCCTGTTATTCACTGTCGTTACGTAAAATGTCAAGCCATCAAATTAGGCATGCATAGCAATACTCCGAAGTTAAGTGGAAGTATGGAACGTGAGATTGTACTAAAGAAGTTGGTAAAGGTAGTAGTGAGCTGTGGGTCACGGTCCCAGCACACCGACTCCAGTGGGACTGCCACCTCTTCTTTAGCTCACTCTGAAAGCTTTGTGGGGAATCGCTTATAAAAAGTAACTCGAGGAAGCAAAAAAACAAAATCTGCAGGACTATGCACCAGCTAAAAGCGGACCGCAGGAGCATGATGCCCTACTTAAGGGTGACTCTGAAGGAGAGTAATAAAAGGTACTATAATTCTTTTAGCAGCAGAACCTGGAGTGGTACATATGACTGTCCCCTTTGCCTGGAAGAAAACAGATGAGGTACAGAGCTACAGCAATATCTGGCTAGTGCCGATGGTTTAGCTAGATGATTAGACTTGGGAGAAACAAGGTTGGAGGGTGGTAACAAGAATCAATGGGAGAGTGCTGCAATAGTGGATCTCACAGAACGGCCCCATAGTGTAAGAATATTTGTATCCTGCATGGATGTTCATCAAAAGGCATCCACTGCAGAGGAGGTCTCAGCAACAGTAGGAAAAGGATGATCTGATCTGTATCAGTCAGCATCTTTCCTACTAATCCAAAGCTTACTCACTGTGTTCACAAATAAAGTGTCCATAGCAGCAGAGCTGGCTGCTATTCATGGGTTCAATAACATAGAAAGATTTCTCCCCTCACCTTGTCGGGTCTGGACACCACTGCTGCTGAGGGCTTACTCTTCCAATGCAGAGACTCAATTTAGCCCTCTCTGTGACACCATACCCTAGGGAGACCAGACAGCCAGCTGGTTTCCTTAGTAACATAGAAATTTGTTCTAGAGGGCCAGGCCCAGTGGCTCATGCCTGTAATCCCAGCACTTTGGGAGGCCGAAGGAGGTGGATCACTTGAGCTCAGGTGTTCGAGACCAGCCTTAGCAACATGGTGAAACCCCATCTCTACCAAAAGTACAAAAATTTAGTGGGGGCATGGTGGCATGCATATCTGTGGTCCCAGCTACTCTCAAGGCTGAGATGGGAGAATGACTTAAGCCCAGGAGGTAGAGGTTGCAGTGAGCCGAGATCTCACCATTGCACTTCAGCCTGAGTGACAGAGTGAAACGCTGTCTCAAAAATAAATAAATAAATAAATAAATAAATAAATAAATAAATAAATCTGTTCTCGGTATGGATTTACCTAGAGTAAAGGTATTATTACCATACTCTTCCTTAAGAAGAATCAGACAATGATGTTTGAGGGAAGAATGAAGGATAAAAAGATCGATCAGACATGACAGCTCATACCTGTAATCCCAGCACTTAGGAGGCCAAGGCAAGAGGAATGCTTAAGATGAGGAGTTCAAGTCCAGCCTAGGCAACATAGCGAGATCCCTGCAATCCCCATCTCTACATAAACTGTAAAAGTAGGCCGGGCGCGGTGGCTCACGCCTGTAATCCCAGCATTTTGGGAGGCCGAGGCGGGTGGATCACGAGGTCAAGAGATCGAGACCATCCGGGTCAACATAGTGAAACCCCGTCTCTACTAAAAATACAAAAAATCAGCTGGGCATGGTGGCTCATGCCTGTAATCCCAGCTACTCAGGAGGCTGAGGCAGGAGAATTGCCTGAACCCAGGAGGCGGAGGTTGCAGTGAGCCGAGATCGCGCCATTGTACTCCAGCCTGGGCAACAAAAGCGAAACTCCGTCTCAAAAAAAAAAAAAAAAAAAGTTAACCAGGTGTGGTGGCACGGCCTTGTCATCCTGGCTACTCAGGAAGCTGAGGCAGGAGGATTGCTTGAGCCTGGGAGGTCAAGGCTGCAGTGAGCTGTCATCATGCCACTGCACTCCAGCCTCGGTGACAGAGCAAGAGATTCTAGCTCAAAAATAAATAAATAAGCATAAGAAGATCAAGTACAAAATACCATTTTAAAAAAAAACCCAAAAGCTACTTAAAGTCAGGTTGTATCTGCCAGGTGCTACTACAATCCCTGTAACCTCCCTGCTGAAGACATACTTCTCATAATTCATGATGAGAACAGATGCAGTGTCTCTGTTGCTTACTATTTTATTTGCTAGCACTTAGCACTGTTCCTGGGACATAGGAGAACTCAATAGACATGTGCTAAATGTTTGCTGAATCTCATATACTTTAATATTTATTTGCTATCACTTAGCACTGTGCCTGGGACATAGGAAAGTTCGATAGATATATGACAAATGATGAATCTCTTTTATGTTTTAATATTTATCATACTGCTTTAAAAATATTTTGGTCTGGCCGCGCGCGGTGGCTCAAGCCTGTAATCCCAGCACTTTGGGAGGCCGAGGCGGGTGGATCACGAGGTCAAGAGATCGAGACCATCCTGGTCAACATGGTGAAACCCCGTCTCTACTAAAAATACAAAAAAATCAGCTGGGCATGGTGGCACGTGCCTGTAGTCCCAGCTACTCAGGAGGCTGAGGCAGGAGAATTGCCTGAACCCAGGAGGCGGAGGTTGCGGTGAGCCAAGATCGCGCCATTGCACTCCAGCCTGGGTAACAAGAGCAAAACTCCCTCTTTAAAAAAAAAAAAAAAAAAAAAAAAAATTTTGGTCTGTGCAGGTGATCAACAGACACTTGTTAAGTGAAAGCAAAAAAAAGATTATAATCAACTAGGTCAGGAGTCAGCCAACTACAGCCTCTGGGCCCGCCACCTGTTTTTGTTCTGCCCTTGAGCTACGAATGGTTTTTACATTTTTAAAAGGGTGGAAAAAATCAAAAGAAGAATGATACTTCACAACCCATGAAAGTTATCTGAAATTCAAATTTCAGTGCCCATAAATAAAGTTTTATTGGAACACAGCCACACTCATCTGTTTACATGTTGTCCAGGGTACTTTTTGCACTACAATAGCAGAATTGAGTCATTGTGACAGAGATCATACGGCCTGCCAAGCTGAAAATATTTACTATCTGGACCTTTACAGAAAAAGTTTGCTGACACCTGAGCCAGATCTTCCAAAGTACAGAACACAACAATTTTTAAGAAGAGGGTTAATATAGGGCTGTTTCCTTCTTTTGCTCAATATCACTCCTCCACCTCAATTTCTACTAAAGAAAACAAAGTGATTTTCTTATATTTCATGGCTCTGAGGTGAGGTTTATTCCAAAACTTGCCAGTACCCATAGGCTCCTCTTGGCCATATTTGAAACAATTAGATATATAGTAGCCAAGATAGATAAACACACACAGAGAGATGGAAGGAGAATGACTGAGAACATCAGAGGAAAAGATGGGACACCACACTTGGGTGCACTAAATCCACAAGGAAATTTTTCTTCTGTCAAAATCAATTCAAAACTATGTAATTAGAACCATTTTTATTATAGTGAGATGTTTATTGTGATGACTGACAGAATTGTCTCAAAACTGATATTTACTCTAGTAGGACTCGACCTGTATTTAGCAAAACTATGTTTTAAAATAATACATTGAGGTTCACAAAGGAACCATCAACACTTCCCAAAGATAGAAATTGAAGAATTTCATTTCCTGAAATAATTATTTCATTAAATGTTAGAAGTTCATACTTTTTAGTTATTTAACTTCTTCAGTCACTGCAAAATGCATCATTCCATCCCTCTACTATTCATCTGGAGGAACCACATGCTCGTAACTGACTTCCCTTTATTTTTCTCTACATTCCAGATTCTTTATCATTTAACTTTATTACAGGCAAGCAGAGCTTGGTCCGTATTAGAGTGACAAGGACTATTTCCTTAATTACTGTACAGAGATAATAGCATTTATTCTGGCAGTTCCCATGCTATTCAATCAGACAAGATCCAATACAAAAAAAAAAAAAAAAAAAAGCTGATTTGCCAAAAGGGAGATTAGCATAAGTGCCTGCAGTCGCATTCTATTTTCTGAAGTTTACGGCTTTCGGGGAGCACGTCTTGTTGGAAGTTCTATTTAAAAATTATGGAAGGATTATGATACTAGCGTCCACCTGATAGAGGAAAACAAGGAAGGCAAGTGGGCCATTTTAGAAATCACAACTTTTAAGTTAATTGCAATTTTGAAAGTAAACCTAATAGTACTGCAGAAAACAGGAACGACTCTAATCTAATCCTGGCGGCGTTGTGATTTCAAACTGCTAATCCACACAATATATTTACTTTTCCTTTGTGTGGGCTTGCACATTTACCTTCACTGAGGCTCTTTCTCTGTTTCGTGGTTATGCATTACAGCACTCATGACTGATGAATTATTGTCAAGGACAAACTACGGCTCTTGCTTTTTACCAAAACAACTTTTTATAAAACACAAAATTTTTCCACAGGAGAAATGCAGATTTAGCATTATGCATTTTCATTAACAGGCTTAACAGGAAGGCCTACTACAAATGGTGAATAAAACCACAGCAAACTTGGGAAAGCAATTGCAAAGGTAAGATTGAATTAAGGGTAAATATATGCAAATTGTCCCAGCCCTAAAGCTGTCTTCGGAGAGAAATGCCAGTGCTACTGATTAGTTTTTGGAATTTAAAATGGCAGTCACCCAATTGTTTTGCCCTTTACTGCAATCGCTAGAAGGAAATACTTCTAACCCAACACAAAATGTCACTTCTAAAGAAACATTATATACATATTCCCATAATGACCACAAAGCATGGGAATATTTTGTTTTATTTTACTTTTTTATCCTTTTCAAATTGTTAAGACAATTTCTTTTTTTTTTTTTTTTAATTTTTTTTTATTATACTTTAAGTTCTGGGGTACATGTGCAGATCATGCAGGATTGTTACATAGGTATACACATGCCATGGTGGTTTGCTGTATCCATCCCCCCAGTCACCTACATTAGGTATTTTTCCTAAAGTTAACCCTCCCCAATCTCCCCACCCCCCAACTCCTCTAATGTTATCCCTTCCCAATCTCCCCACCCCCTGCTTTTCCTCCCCACCCCCTAACAGATCCCAGTGTGTGATGTTCCCTTCCCTATGTTCATGTGTTCTCATTGTTCAACATCCATTTATGAGTGAAAATATGCGGTGTTTGGTTTTCTATTCTTGTGTCAGTGGGGTCTCACTATGTTGCCCAGGCTGGTCTCAAACTCCTGCATTTAAGCAATCCTCCCATCTTGGCCTCCCAAAGTGCTGGGATAACAAGCACATACCACCACGCCCTACATCCCCAACAATCCTCTTCTAGGGTTCCTTTTAATCTTATCTACAGTATAGTTCAGAAATTCCCACTGAGTCCATTTCAACAACTGAAAAGACGTGCAACTTACAGCTACTTCTCTGTGATATGATATATGTCCTCTTGGTTAAAGTCTTTTAAAGTATCTCAGGACTTAACTTACAAATCTCATAAATAAATACTGTAGTCCAAGTTTGGCCTCAAAAAACAAGAGAGGATGCATAAAAGAAAAAAAAAAGGTCTGATGGAAATAGGGAAAAAAAAAATTGTTAATCCTGAGTGGTGGGTACAGAGACGTCTCTCATTTTCTGTATTTGGAATGCTTCACAACTTTAAAAATTGTTTTTTCTAAGGCAGAGAAAAAAACAAAGAAGTTACCAGGTGCTCAAATTCTAAATGAAGAAGTGAGAAGGAATGGGGAAAATTGCACTGCATTTTTCTTTTTCAGGGGGTAGGAAGTTGAAGAAAATGCTGAACTGCAGTTGCATTGAAGGGACAATGATCTAGGGGTCCCTGGGAGCAATATTCCTATTCCACTGAAGGAGGTGAGCCAAGATACTTATAAGCTCTAGAGAACCTTTAACACAGGAAGCTATTTATCATAACAAGCTTGGTTGATACTGTTCCCATACTGAACCAATTAGGTTCGCCTATTTCGTCATACTTCATAACTTGGGATGATAGGTTTCCAAGTATGGTACAGTGTAGTAATTGAATTTTGATCAAACACACATGGCCCATAACCCAGTATGTGAAATTTTCAGAACAGTTCACAGCTTTTAAATATCCAGTCAACATGTTGCCAAAAGTACAGGATGTACTTGAGGCAGGCGGGAGAGAAAGGGGAGGGCTGAATCTTGGTAGAGCTGTAAAACAAATATTTTTGTTCTTGTTCTCTTCTTATTTTTCAAATAGCGGTGGGGAAAGGCCATGGGATATCATATCAAAACTCAAGTCTTCCCTTTCCTTGCCCAATGTGCATAAACATCCTTGAGTCTCATTTCAGATTAGCATTTTCTTTTGCATGAAACGATTTTCATGTCACAGGCCTGTTACATGTGACCTGCTAGCATTCTCCTTCCAGCACTGTCCAAAAAGTATTTCTTGACAACCTATTATATGTTAGGCTCTGGGTCTATTGACAAACTCTTTTGAACAAAGACACATGATCTCTGCCCTCATTTGATCTACTGTGGATGGAGAGACATAAAATACATACAAATATCAATAATTTTTATAATTGCAACTGCTAATAAGTAACATGAGGGAGGAAGAGGGTAACCGGAGTAACAATAATGGGGATGTGATTTATCCAGAAGGGATGAAGTGGAGAGGAGAAGCATGGGCTGCATTTCCAAGGAAGTGCCATGTGAGTTGATTTCTGAAAGATGAGAAGTGATTCAAGAGAGTGAACAAGGAAAGGAAGTATTCCCAAAAGAAGTAGGCAAGTAAGCATATGGATAGGCCTTGAAGTAGGCAAGAGTTTGGCAAGTTCAAGGACCTGAACTCTAGTATATTCAGTGAGAGAGGCGCTAAAAAGATAGTGGGGGCCAGACCACACAAGGCCATGCAAAGGATTATGCTAAGTGCAGTCACTGAAAGCTGGTAAGCCAGGGAATGACATGATGGGAGGCAGGCAAGACTAGAAGCAGAAAGACTAACTAGAAGGCTTTGGCAATTGCCCAGCTGGGAAGTGATAATGGCTTGGAACACAGCAATAGCAAGGATGGAGAACAGTGGGCAGATCCAGGAGATATTTTGGAGAAGAACTGACATGATTTGGTGGTAACTGAATGTGGGAAGTGAGGGAAAGGGAGGCTCCAAGGACATTTTCAGGTTTCTAGCTTGTATGATTTAATGAATCAAGTCTAATGAATAACACCTTGTTAGTATAACTCACAAGGCTACACCGAAGCAGTATGAGAACTACGCAACTTTCACAAGCTCCCATGCCTGCGGGGGTGTGCTGCTCTCTTTGGATTCTGTAGGAATAGAGGCATCAATCAGGTGCTGGGAATACAGAACTTTTCCACCAACATGCTCATCAAACTTTCCTTTACCATATGCCAGAAGAATGTCTCTGAGCTATGAGCCTCAGACTTTAATATAAACTTTAAAATCTTACTCTCAGCTCTGTGGACATGGTTATAGGGGAGCCTGGAAGTAAACAAATTGTCCCTTGGAAATTGATGAAAAAACCAAGCATATTTCTTTATTCATTCAACAGATTTTACTGAGCATCTTTAGTTGAGAAGTATGAAGTAAATTAGATATGTTCCCTGCCTGAGCAAAATGTATATTCTATTAGGGGAGAAAGAGGCATAACAAGATGGGCATAACACGGTTATGCAGTATGTAGTATGTTACATAGATCTAGCAAGAGAGTGGCATTTAACAGATGATGGGGTGGGGAGATCGGTGCAAGGGCATGGCTATGAAAGACTTCAAAGAGGGTGTATTTGAGACAAGCCTTGAAAGACCAACTAGAGTTCACTAAGCAGAGAAGAGGATGGGGGAGAATTTCTCAGAAGAAGAAACAGCACAAAGGCACGAGGGACCGGGTATTTGGGGCTAAAGGGTAAAATAGCAGGTGCCTGACTCCAGATTAAAATATCATCCCTCTATTCTGAAATCTGAAAAATACTAGCAGCTTGATTTATCTGCAGTCACGTGTGCCTACATGAATTCGTGTAGGCTCAAACCAACAAGGACCTCTCGATGTGACTACGTCTGAATATTGCAGTGTTCATGGGAGCTTTGAGTTTACCTATCCAGATGGGAGAACCTCTTTCCTGAAATTCATAAGCAGTCCCACAACTCGGCCAAGGTTACAGGACCCAGATTTCTGAGGTGCCTAGAAAGACGTGGCAGTGGCCCAGGGTGATGCTTATGTGAGCTGGTGAGGTTTATGTGGGCGGGCGAATGCACACAATAGAATGTCTGTGACATTTCACCTCATTCCGGCAAACTGGTGCACCTGCCCTTGTACAACAAACGGGAAGGCATAGTGAGTGGCCAGCACCAAAAACAAACAAAACAACTGTGTGCGTGCGTGTGATCTTTAAATTTTAATAGCTATTCAGACAGTCCTCAGAGAAGGAATTGGCAGCTTCGGCCTCCAAGACTGCTCCCCCACCTGTCTCCAGGCACTGCAAACACAGCTGTGTAAGGAGGAGATAGTCAACGCTTCCAAGGAAAGAAACCGTGCAGTCTTGGGGGTGGGGCGATGATGAGAGCACCTTTCTGGCAGACCCACGTGGGATAGGGCCTGTCCAGCAACCGCAAAAATAATAGAGCAGGACGTGGTCAGGCTGTTTATAAAACTTCATGTTAAGTAAAATCATTCAAGATCCATCTCAAGGGCCACTTTAAACCCATGTTTTAAAAGGATGCGACAGCACACAATTCACCCACCCATTCTGGCAAGACGCACCCTCAGGTTTGCTCCCTGTACCAAGATGAAACGTAAAGGCGATTTATGCACTGTCATAGAACTTGTAGTTCCTCACACAAAACACAGAACTTCCTGGGAAAGTGCCTAGAAACTTCTTTATCTGTATTTCCCCAGGCTGCAAAGTGCACACATTTTTAAAGTTCAACTCTTTTAAAAAAAAAAAAAAAAAAAAAAAAAAAATCAGCAGAGGCAGGATTTCAACAGACGCCGGTCCAAATGCTAGCAATTCTAGAGCGGTCAGTGGTTTGCCGCTCCCAAAAGTACAGGGGGGAAATCAGAAGAAGGAAAGAAGTCGTTTTCGAAGATGAAAACCAAAGCAAGGAGGTATTTTTGGTATCATTTTAATCACAAAATAGCACGAATGCGGTCTGTGCCTGTGCGCTACCCAAACGTCGATTTGAATACCACTGAACGCTGGTTTGAACATTTCCATTTTTGTAATTTGCTTGCTTTTGTTAAGCCAAGACTTGAGAGAAACCTGGCAGCCGTCTCCAAGTCTGGCACGACTTCACCTCAGACGCACTCGGTTGGTTTGGATGTTGAGGGAGACCGCACAAGACAGGGAGAAGGAGGAAGAGAGAGCTGAGAGCACAGCCACCGCTCGGCGGCCGCCGCAGAGAGCAGGCCCGGGGCCTCTCAGCCAGGGGATCTGGCTCCACCTGCAGGAATCAGAAGGCAGACCGCGTAGACGCCTCGGCGTCTGCAGAAACCCCGTGGGGGCTGGGGAGAACTTTGATAATTGCCTAGAGAATTGCCTAGCCAGTAGAAATGGGGGTCAGTGGAAGTGGTAAGGAGTGGGAAGCAGGGATTTTCATTTCCAGATCACCCACAGTCATATCAGATTCAGCGATTCATGTTTGGAGGAGAAAAGATATCGTGTCACTTCCAATGACCTAGGAATATTAACTGGTTACAGGTAAACCCCATTTGAGGGCAAAGGCAGCATCTGGTTCCAGGACAGATCCCAGCAGCACATAGCATGTTCAGGCAATAACATCTGAATGAATGAATGAAGGAACTGAATAATCCAATCTATCAAACAACAGAGACCTAATGGGATAAAAAGAAACAACCCTTCGACCCCAACACTATTTTTCAGGTATATGTATGAGTTTTCAGGCATTTTTGATGGCAAGTAATTTCTACAAAAATCCTGCACCACGTAGACTAGTCATGTTCCACCTCCAATGTGCATAGCAGTGATTGAGAACCACGGATTTCATCCCATGCCCTCATTTCCCCACGAGTAAACAGAAGCTTAAAGAGTTTAAATGCCTTTTCCCAGATCAGCCAGTTTGTTGGTGACAGAACTGGTTTGGGGCTAAATTTTCCTAACCTGTCTGGTATTTATTTTCTAAAGGCGGGAGACTCATTTTGCATCGGCCTGCTGGATGCCCTCAGCCGACTGACTGGCTCTCACAGGAGGAAGGTAGCTTCCCCCACCCACCTGCTGGCCTGTCCCTGGGCTTCTGCCCCAGCTTCTGCTCTGGGCCATGGCAGCTGCTCATGTTTCTCCACTCCAAAAATCAAACGCCGCCTGGAGCTAATGCCAATGGTTGCTAAACTTCTGAATTCATTTATTAAAGCCTAAGGGACAGATTCTTAGAGCATGTGTGTTAGTAAGCTACAAACAGGTAGGTGCTATGTCTTGGCAACACGGGTGTCTTATATACAATATCTCCTCCATCTATTTACCCAAAACACTTAATAAGCAGCTACTGAGTTTCCCAATGATCGTTATAGATGAAGATGGCATTTACCAATTGAAAAGGAATTTTTGCCATAGGCAGCTAGCACTCAGTTTCCAGATGAAAAGGTGAAGATCCCTCTGGGAAGTGAGAGGCTGTGTGCATATTATGTGAGATTAATATGATCCAGGAAAAGATGGGGATTAGCAAATCCAGATTCTTTTTTTTTTAGTTGGAATTTTACTGTTTTTGTCCAGTCTGGAGTTCAATGGCATGATCTCGGCTCACCATAACCTCCACCTACCGGTTCAAATGATTCTCCTTCCTCAGTCTCAGGAGTAGCTGAGATTGCAGGCACCTGCCACCATGCCTAGCTAATTTTGTATTTTTAGTAGAGATGGAGTTTCTCCATGTTGGTCAGTCTGGTCTTGAACTCCCAAACTCAAGTGATCCGCTCACCTCAGCCTCCCAAAGTGCTGAGATTACAGGCGTGAGCCACCATTCCTGGCCTAGCAGATCCAAATTCTAACCACAATCTATCTATACAATGGAACTAACACTGTCACGAGCTCTGAATGGATTAAAGATTAATCATTATTATTAATCACAATATTAATAGTAACCCTGAACTATTACTAAGTGCTTACTACATTCCAGGCTTTCGGATGACCACTTCACATGCATTGTCTAACTTATCCTCATAGCAACCCCATGTAAGTTACAATTATTACCCCCATTTTAAAGAACAAGAGAACTGAAGCTCAGAGGGTTTAAAATACTCACCTATGGTGACAGTTTACCGTGGTGAGGCCAGTGGTTAGAGCCCAACTCCTAACCGAGTTGGGACTTCAAAACATTATGTAACACAATAAATGCCTATTAGCCAATTCCATGCCAGTGGCATTCCAATCTCAATCTCTAGTTCTGAGCTTTCAAAGGAACTCTGTGCTTCTATTCCCAAATGCTGAAAGAATATCATTAATTATATATTCCACTATTGTCTCAAACTTAAAAGAGTCTAAGCCAAATTCCTTCCTTCCTTTCATAAGCGTTTACTGAGAACCATTCATGTTCAAACCTCCATGGCTTGGAATCTAGGGCAGTGGTTCTCAACTGGGGGTGATTTTCCACTCCAGAGGACATTTGATAATGTCTGGAGACATGTTTTCTTGTCACCACTGGGGCTGTGGAGCGCTACTAGCATCTAGTAAGTAGAGGCCAGGGATGCTGCTGAATGTTCTACAATGCACACAGTAACTTGCTCCACGAAATAATTATTTGGCCCAAAATATCAATAGCCCTGAGGCTGAGAAATTCTGGTTTAGGAATATAAGGATGAATTTGATAGCTATATTCAATCATCTGGCGTGACAGATACACATATAAATTGTAAGCACAAATTTTCCCTAGGTATCTGTGTGATGACAAGGGGTCCATCAAGAGCTGTGGGGTTTATTATGGGCTGGAGAAGTCTTAGTGGAGGAGGCAGCACTTAAGCCAGCCATTAAGGGAGAGATAAGATCTGGATTCTGGATAAAAAAGAACAAACAGTGTGCAGGGTGTGGGTGTACACGAAGAATGTTGGTTTATTTTAATTGGAGTGGAGGAGGTGTGAAGAGGAGTAGTGGAGAAATGGGGGTAATGTTTTGTTGGGGCCAGACCAGCGGACCTGAATGCAAAGAGAACTTCGGACTTTTAGGTGTAAGTCATAAGAAGCGATCTAACATTTTCACATAGGGGAGTAATATGATCACGATGTTCTAGGGAGATGAATCTAGCAGCTGAATGAAAAATGGAGTGCACAGAGTAAGAAGCTGGAGACAAGAAGACATAGTATAACACTATTGCTACAGATTTTGCTACTTTAAAATAAACCACTTAGCTATTTTTGTTATTATTAGTACCAAACAAGAATCGAGTGATGATCCCCGCTATATAGATGACAGGGTCTTAGACTGGGTAAGAGAGTGGCAGAGTCAGTTTGGAGTCTAGTTCTGACTGCCAAGGCCTTTGCTACTTACTGCTTTGTGTGCTGGGCACATGGTCTGGATTCTTAACCTCTTGATCAAACCAGACTGTTCTCATTTATAAGGTGGGCAGTAAAACCACACAGCTCAGACCCCTACTGGGAACGGGACAGTCTAGGACAAACAGCCTGAGGAAATCTGCTCCTCCTTGGAGGCTGAAGCTAACTGTAGGGATAAATGGAGTGTTTCTCTGGGTTTTGGGGGATGTGGGGAGCATAGGCGTATGTCCTATTACAAATACACCTACATAATAGTTTCCTTAAATCTATTTTAAGTCTGTTCCTTCCAAGGAGATGGTAAATAAGAGTGAAAGCAGGGCACAGTCTGGGACATCTGAACAAAAAGTCAGACTTCCAGTGTCAGGCTTCTCCTGTCTTGATGAGGTTGCAAGCAGAGGATATGAAGTGGGGAACAGAAAGGCTGTGACTCAGAAATTCCTTGTTGACTTGGCTCCTGGTCAGATTGCTAACTAGGTTCAGGTGCGTGCTCCGGTTTTTGTTTTAGAGACTGTTGGCCACAGGCAAGGAAGGAAAGGAAAGGCGTCAAATGTCTGTGTAGTCAGAGTGGGTGGCAGCACTGGGGTTGGCGGGTGTGCCGGCAAAGGCACGGCCATACATGTCTCCTGGCACCAAGTGGCAGTGACAGGCCTCTGGTGGGCCCTGCAACTACAGTGTCTTTGGTGACCCAGGACTCCAGCTTTTGTTGTGAAAGAAGATTCATTACAAGGAACAAGAGAAAGAAAGGACCAAAATGGTGGCCACTGCTGAGTAGCCAAGGGCCAGTAGGTGGATTACAGGTGAGAACCTCCTTGAATTCTTCCAGAACTGTCAGCTAGAAAAAGATGATGGACATGCTCACAGAGCAGGAAGGGCAGAGCCAGAGAGTCGCTGTTTGATGGCCATCTCTGTTATTCTACCTGGCTTCTCCCAACGCAGAATAATCTTGAAACTATTTCGGAAAGTTTATGATCTACAATTTAAAGATCAAACGCTGCAAAATTCCAAGATTCCACTTATTCATTCTAAAATCCCACCGATTTAAAGAAACGTAGATTCTTGCCACACCTCTTAGTTTTTAGCATTGTTATAAACATACTTTTAAAAAATCAGGATACAGACTCCCTCTCTAGCCTTGATTTCCTCAAGGTCAGTGATTAAATCTGTAGTACTGGGCTCAAGAGGTGCTCAGGTAATGTCTGCTGGGTTTAACGGAGTGAAACATTTGCCAAAGCATCAAGAATATTCACTACATGAATTAATATAATTTTAATCCAAATTTTATTTTCTCCTAGTTATGAAAAATAACCTTATGCATCAAGATGCCTATTTTCACACAGCCTTTGCCCACAGTCTGTAAGTTGTCCTAATGCTAAGACCAAATGCCAATAAGCAAATGTTTTTTCCTTCCAGAAAACCTGGAAAAGGGAATTATACTAAAACATTCTACTCAGAAGAATCTGTTCCACTGTTTTTGCTTATATAAGTGGCATAATTAGGCCTCTTCAAACCAAACAGTGTCCTGAGAAAAGAGTGAAAACCAGAAATCTAAGTTCTCATTGATACGGCCTCTCCTCCATTCTGTTGCCCTTGATGAGCTATTCTTTATGGAAATGAAGCTTGAGAGTAAAAGCTCTGCTATCAAGACTTGAGGGTGTCCAGACAACTGGAAACATCCCTGGTCACTTCACACACCCTACACCTCAAACTATCTTGCTTGAATCCAGGCTGGTAGATCTTATATTACCAAACATTCAAGTATCAGGTTGGCTTGGAATCCTTATTGAATGTCTACTATGCATTCAGTGAGGAGTTTCAAGTTATAGAGATTAAGAAGAGGCCAGGCACGGTGGCTCACGCCTGTAGTCCCAGCACTTTGGGAGGTGGAGGTGGGCAGATCACCAGGTCGGGAGTTTGAGACCAGCCTGACCAATATGGTAAAACCCCCTCTCTACTAAAAATGCAAATATTGGCTGGGTGTGGTGGTGTGCACCCAGAATCCCAGCTACTTAGGAAGCTGAGGCAGGAGAATATCAATTGAAACCGGGAGGCAGAGGTTGTGGTGAGCCAAGATTGCGCCACTGCGCTCCAGCCTGGGCGACACTGCAAGACTCTGTCTCAAAAAAAAAAAAAGAAGAAAGGCCCTAACGTTTGGCTTATAAGCTAGAAGACGCAGTGGATGCAGCAGTGGAAAACAATATTCCTTCCTCGACTACTAAGTGCCTACTTAGAGCTAGGTCGTGTGCTAGACAATAGGAGTGCCAAAAGTAAATTGATTCCATTTTGTTCAATTCAATTCATTATTCATTCGGCATTTATTGATTGAATGCTTTTGTGCTAGACCACTGCTTTTCAAACCTTAACCCATATGTAAATCACCTGTGGATTCTGATTCAGTGGTCTGGGCTAGAGCATGGAAGCCTGCATTGCTTGCAAGCTCATAGGGTACACCGATGCAACTGGCCTGTGAACCACACTTTGAGTAGTAAAGGACTGTACAATGTCCTAGTCCCTGGCATACAGAAGCAAATAAAATAGCCATGAGCCCTGGCCTACTGAAGTTGATATGCTAACAATGAATGTACATATCAAACAAGGAAGTAGAGTCAGCCCTGTATTTCCACAGGTTCCACATCCATGGATTCAACCAATCACAGATCGAAAACAGCCAGAAAAAACAACAACAACAACAAAACTAACACTGCAACAATAAAGAATAATACAAATAAAAAATATAACAACATTTTTACATAACATTTCCATTATATTAGGTATTATGAGTAATGTAGAAATGATTTAAAGTATACAGGAGTCCTCTGTCAATGGCATTGTGGCAAAAAATATTTTTTAAAGGTAAAAATGTAAAATTACATAAAAGAGTAAAAAATTTCAAAATAAAATAAAAGCCTGGGCATGGTGGCTCATGCCTGTAATCCCAGTACTTTGGGAGGCCAAGGCGGGCAGATCACCTGAGGTCAGGAGTTCAAGACCAGCCTGACCAACATGGTGAAACCGTGTCTCTACTAAAAATACAAAAATTAGCCAGGCATGGTGGCGTACACCTGTAATCCCAGATACTCAGGAGGCTGAGGCAGGAGAACTGCTTGAAATCGGGAGGCGGAGGTTGGAGTAAGCAGAGACTGCATCATTGCACTTTAGCCTGGGCAACAGAGTGAGACTCCGTGTCAATATATAAATAAAATAAAGCCGGGCGCAGTGGCTCACGCCTGTAATCCCAGCACTTTGGGAGGCTGAGGTGGGAGGATCACCTGAGGTCAGAAGTTCGAGAACAGCCTGACCAATATGGTGAAACCACGTCTTAAAAATAAATAAATTAATTAATTAAATAAATTAAATAAAGATAAAGTATTTGGAAGGATGTTCATAGGTGATATGCAAATACTATGCCATTTTATGTAAGAGGCTTGAGTATCAGAAGAGTTTAGTCCCCGAGGGGGTCTGGAACCCATCCCCTGAGGATACCGAGGGAGGACCACTCAATAAAGTACAATGTTAGAGGCAATCCAAAGTCACGTTGGGAGCATTGCCTGAGGGTACCTAACTTCATCTACAGATCAAAAAAACTTTCCTGAGGAAGTGATGTTTAGATTGATAAGAATTTGCAAATAGTAAAGCAAGGAAGAATATTTCAGACAGAGGGAAGAGCATGTTTGAAGGAATGGAGGGGAGAGAAAATTTAGGTATTCAACAAATATTTACTGAGTTTTCCCATTGCCAGGCTCCATACTGGGTGGAAGACCGTGGCATGGGGGAGACTACACCAGGGGACACAGATATGGGAACAGATGACTTCAAAGTGATGTGGTAGGAGCTCTAACAGTGGTCAGCACAGGGTGCCAGCGGAGTACAGGAGAGGATCGCCTAACCCATCCCAGAAGAGATGGCATTTGAGCTGAGCCTTGACAGATGAGTGGAAATACAGAAAGAGATGTGGCAGAGTGAGAAACCTGGTCCTTGCCCACATGGACGCAGTCTAGGCGGGAAGCTGGCAGGCTGACTATATAATACTGATTATATAGTGCAGTACTGTAAGTGTCTGGAAACAGTGCCTGGCACATAGTAGACACTCATTAAATATGCATGGAGTAAATGAATATATAAATACTGTATGATACTGATTATCATACAGTACAATGAGTGTCTGGGAACAGTGCTTAGCACATAGTAGGCACTCATTAAATATGCATTGAATAAATGAATATATAAATACAGTATGATACTGATTATCATACAGTACAATGAGTGTCTGGGAACAGTGCCTAGCACATAGTAGGCACTCATTAAATATGTGTTGAATAAATGAATATATAAATATAGTATGATACTGATTATCGTAGTGTACAATAAGTGTCTGGGAACTGTGTCTGGAACATAGTAGGCACTTATTAAATGTGTATTGAATGAATGAATATATAAATGCTGTGTTAGTGGTAGATACAATCCGGTAGTCCTAAAAACAATTGGGTACTAAATTAAGAGTTACCAATTCCAAGTGCCTATGGAGCTCAGAGCACAAAGAGCTCCAGAAGGGTGAAACATGAGCCTGACTTGAAGGAAGGATCAACGCTGTAGGATGAAGGTCAGGTCAGTAGACCTTCATCCTGAGAAGGAGAAGCAACCAGTGACACCCCTAGAAGTAAAGGGTGAAGAAAACAGGAAAAGAGCACAAAGCAGGATTTCTTAATCCAGGGTCTGTGGTACTTCTGGGGCATCTATGGAACCCCAGAGATTACATGCAAAACCCTGGGTATGTCAGAGCAAGGCTATTTTACTGGTAAAAAAGACTAGAACTTTCATGAAACAGTCAAAGGAGTCCAAAAAGCCTAAGTAAGTCAAGACTCTCGGGGGAGAACAGGTAGCCTACTCTAGGTAGCCTGTGAATCACTTCACTCATGACAAATAATTATGCCAACGGACTCCCGACACAGAAAACCTTAGGTCTCAGTGAGCAGCAGTGGTTTCAGCCCTTCCTTTAAGCGGCATTTTAGCATCTCCTTGCTGCTGCCTATCAATCCAGACCTGTCCATGTTGTCAGGATGTCCTTAGCAGCCGATGGAGATGCCTCTTTCCAAAAGCAATTTACATGCACCAAAGTCCTTTCTCTTAATGAGTTTCAGTAGGGACAATGCCCTCTTGTTAGAATGTCAATTGTGTACATTTATCTGATCTGTCCTCACAATTTCCATTGAGCAGCAGTTGCTTCAACCACCTGAGCATCAAATGGGCAATTAATTGGAACAGATTTAGTACATGTACTGGAGAAAGAAGCTGTATGTGTATGGACTACAGTACTTTCATGGCTATGCATAATGGGCCAGGCACTTTTCCACCCAGCGGCTATGCCATCACAGTGAACACAAAATTTACATACCTGGAAGAAAACAGCTTCTGAAACATTAATAATAAATGTAGTGAATTTGTCTGTTACGATAAGCTATGGTATCACCATGGCTTAACTTTGCACCATCCTATTCTTGGTTAAAAATATCTACGGTGTCGCCGGGCATGGTGGCTCATGCCTGTAATCCCAGCACTTTGGGAGGCTGAAGTGGGCGGATCACTTGAGGTCAGGAGTTTGAGACCAGCCTGGCCAACATGGTGAAACCCCATCTTTAAAAAAAGTAAAAAAGATAAAAAAAATCTACGGTGTCTCCCCTTAATGTCTTCTTTCTAAAATATAATTTTATATTTTAATTGAAATGGCCCTTTTTCAACCAAGAATCAGGGGCATCGTGAAAGAGCAATGTGCATTCTTCCTGTCTGAAAGCACAGGGAATGTTTAAAGGTTTTAGAATACAAAATAACTTTAGAGTGGAAACCTTGGCAACCAGATTGTACTGGTAGAAGTGTAATTTTCAAAGAGGGGGACAGTGGTCCCAAACCCCTCAGGATTAGACACACCACATAAGAAATATTGTGGGGCCGGGTGCGGTGGCTCATGCCTATAATCCCAGCACTTTGGGAGGCCAAGTTGGGTGGATGGCAAGGTCTAGAGATCGAGACCATCTTGGTCAACAAGGTGAAACCCCCTCTCTACTAAAAATACAAAAATTAGCTGGGCATGTTGGTGCGTGCCTGTAGTCCCAGCTACTCGGGAGGCTGAGGCAGAAGAATTGCTTGAACCCAGGAGGCGGAGGTTGCAGTGAGCCAAGATCGCGCCATTGCACTCCAGCCTGGGTAACAAGAGGGAAACTCCATCTCAAAAAAAGAAAAGAAATATTTGTATCCAGGCCAGTCACAGTGGCTCACACGTGCAATCCCAGCACTTTGGGAGGCTGAGGCAGGTGGATCACCTGAGGTCAGGAGTTCGAGACCAGCCTGACCAACATGGAGAAACCCCGTCTCTACTAAAAATACAAAATTACCTGGGCCAGGTGGTGGGCACCTGTAATCCCAGCTACTTGGGAGGCTGAGGCAGGAGAATCACTTGAACCTGGGAGGCAGAGGTTGTGGTGAGCCAAGATGGTGCCATTGCACTCCAGCCTGGGGAACAAGAGTAAAACTCTGTCTCAAAAAAAAAAAGAAAAAGAAATATTTGTATCCAGTACGTGATGCCACATCCTACGAGAGATAACGATAGGCCCATGAAGCTGGCAGCTGCTCTCGAAGTGAAGACAAACGGCAATAGCTAACATTCCATGGCGTTCTTGCTAAGTGCCAAGCACCGTACATTTAATCTTCGCAACCACCTATAAAGAAAGTATTAGGTTGGTGCAAAAGTAATCACAGTTTGCCATTGAAATTAATGGCAAAAACCACGATGACTTCTGCACCTAGCTAATACTATTATTATCCCCATTTTACAAATAAAGAAACTCAGGGTCATGCACATAGTAAGTGAAGGAATGCGGAGTGCCACTCAGTTCTGTCTGAATTCCATAGACCCTCAGTGTAGGCAGTTGGTATATTTTTAATTAATCTTGCTAGAGATGATTGGTAATTATGACACTGAAATCATTGTAAGTGTGCTGTGTGTGCATTAATCTTGTCTCACCAATCAGAATAAACACACTGTGAAGGCAGTGACCACATTAATTACACACATATTTACTTCCCAGGCTAAGCACAGAGCTGGCAGGTCTTTCTTACATCTTTTGTTGAATAAAATAACTCATTTTGAAATGCTTCAAAAACCAATTTACAGCTGGGCACGGTAGCTCATGCCTATAATCCTAGCACTTTGGGACGCCAAGGTAGGCGGATCACTGAGGTCAGGGGTTCAAGACTAGCCTCACCAACATGAAGAAACTCTGTCCCTACTAAAAATACAAAATTAGCCTGGTGTGGTGGCACATGCCTGTAATCCCAGCTACTCAGGTGGCTGAGGCAGGAGAATTGCTTGAACCCGGAAGGCAGAGGTTGTCGTGAGCCGAGATTGCTCCATTGCACTCTACCCTGGGCAACAAGAGCGAAACTCTATCTCAAATAAATAAACAAACAAACAATTTACCCAGGAGATTATTGAGAGTGTTGGGGGAAAGGGCACTCTGGGAATATGAATTGTTAGGGACATTTTAGAAGACACTTTGGTAATAATTATCAAAATATAAAATATGTAAACCCCTTGACCGACAGTTATATGTCTAGGAGTTTACTCAATCTATTCTACAGAAATACTGATATATATATGCAAAAAGAGATAGACAGGACAATATATAAAGATACATACACATATATGCAAAGGTATATGCACAAAGATATATATACGCCCAAATACATATATAAATATTCATATATTTGTTTTATTATTGTTCTGTTAATTAGCAAAATAAGAAACAACTTAAATGCCCATCAGCAAGGTAATTGTTAAAAAAATTATGCTGCAACCATGCCTTACAATACAATATAGTCATTAAAATATAAGTAAATGTATTAGGTTAACCATATGAAACTGGCAATGTTTTACTGCTTTTGACATAAATAACAATTTCATATGACTCAATGTAATATATGCACAGTGGTGAAAAGATTTCTAAGAATACTGGTAGTTGAAAAAAGCAAGTTGCAGAACAGTACCTATAGTATGGCATATTTATGTTTAAGACACGGACAAACATATACAGAATAAACAAGAAAGGTACTCACCAAAAAATTAAAATGGTTATTTCTGGGCATGGCAGTTTTCATATTTTGCTCTATAAAGCTCTACATTGTTTTAATATTTTGTGATGAAATTTTTTTATAATTTCTTTAAAAAATTTGTTTCATACAACTGATTCCAGAGTATTTACATATTTTTTTAAATTGTTTTTCTAATCTACAAACTCCAAACTCTCAGGAACTCACCATGTTTCTTCACTGGCCCAGACAAGGGGAGTAATAAAGAATTAACCTTAATTATTCAAATAAATGCAGATTGTGAGAAAAGCGTACAAAGCGGAACTTCAACCTGGATTATCTCAAGATGATTGCCTGAAAACTTCCTGCTTACTTTTCCTGTTTAAATCTGGCTTTTCAGATTAATGTGAGGTGATCTGCTTTTCTGTGACTCAGATCTTCATAGAACTTGGCAGGCAAAGAATTACGAAGAAAGGAAGAAAATGAAAGGGGGAAAGTGAGGTAGTGAAAGAAGATGGGCAGAACTTGAGAAAGCTTCATAATGTAACATAACACACCCCACACCCTTTGGGAACAAAGGAACAAAGCTGATGGGACAGAACAGATGTTCTCCTTCCCAGACGATGAAAGCATAACACGCTACACCCCAAACTCCTCCTCACTCCAAGGAGTGGCCAATACTCCTTACTGGAATGTCTGTACAACAAAGGTTTTTGTTGTTCTGGTTGTTTCCTTAGAGGATGGATAAAAAGAAAAAAACACCATTACCAGAAACCGCCAAGTGTGGTTTAACCACACTGTCATTTTATCTTGATTCCTGTTTCTCTCTAATCAATTTCATTGAGGTATAGTTTACACACAGTAAGATGCTCTCATTTTAATTGTACACATCCATGAGTTTTGACAAAGCAATACACCCAAGTAATCACCACCATAATTAAGATATAGAACATTTCCATCATCCAAAAATATTCCTTTGTGTCAACATGCTTCACTCAGAGTGAAATTAAAAAAAATTAAATTAAATTAAACAAAAACGGCCAGGTACGGTGGCTACACCTGTAATACCAGCACTTTGGAAGACCCAGACAAGCAGACCACTTGAGGCCAGGAGTTCAAGACCAGCCTGGCCAACATGGAGAAACCTCATTTCTACTAAAAATACAAAAATTAGCTGGGTGTGGGGGTACACACCTTTAATCCCAGCTACTTGGGAGGCTGAGGCACAAGAATCACTTGAACCGGGGAGGCGGAGGTTGCAGTGAGCCAAGACTGCACCAGTGGACTCCAGCCTGGGTGACAGAGCAAGACACCATCTCAAAACAAATCAAAACAAAAACAAAACCATTCCTTTGCGTTGGTCTATCCCCACTCAACCCTAGCCCCAGGCAACCACTGGTCGGCTCTCTGTGACTCTAGATTAGATTTTTCTTTAACATTTCATATAGGTAGAATCATACAGTATGAACTGTTCTGCATGTGACTTCTTTCACTCAGCATAATATCTTCAAGATTCATCCACGTTGCTGTGTGCACTGATAGTTCATTCCTTTTTCTTGCTGAGTAGTATTCCATTGTGTGGCTAGGCCATGAGCACAGTTTATCCATTCACCTATTGGTGGAACTTTGGTTGCTTCTAATCTTTGACTATTATATCTGCTATCAGCATTCATTTGACTCTTACTTTTGAAGTGAAATTCAAACCTAGCCGTTTTGGTGGGACATGGAGACGGGAGATAAAACTAGCATTTTTAAGGCACCTACTAAGAGCTGGGCGTGGATGATAAAAGAGGAGGAAAGAGGGGAGCATTCTTTCCATCTCTAAAGAAAGCAAAATAAGGATTCTGGCAGTTGCAGTGGCTCAGGTCTGTAATCCCAGCCCTTTGGGAGGCCGAGGCCGGCGGATCATCTGAGGTCAGGAGTTCCAGACGAGCCCGGCCAACATGGTGAAACACGGCTCTATTAAAAATACAAAAATTAGACGGGCATGGTGGCAGGCACCTGTAATCCCATCTTCTCTGGAGGCTGAGGCAGGATAATCACCGGAACCTGGGAGGCGGAGGTTGCTGTGAGCCGAGATTGCCCATTGCACTGCAGGCTGGGCAACAAGAGCAAGACTCTGTATCAAATAAAAAGAAAAAAGAAAAAAAAAAAAAGATTCTAAAAATCCAGCAAGGAGCTGGACTCTCTGGAAATAACTTAAGGCCTGAAATATTCAATATTTCTGCTCATAGTTGAAGATAAAACTTTTTCCAGCCTTAGCGGCTCCTTCCTGCTTCATCAAGGACTTAGTTCATGATCAGGAGACTCACAGAATACTTAGAGGGGAGGGGCGCGGGTCCAGCCAGGAGGACTGCGGCGTGGAGGACGGCCTGGGGCGTGCTGTGTTTGTGCTGACCCCGGCCTCCTGGCCTCGCAGCTGTCACTGGGCTCCGTGCTGATCCTCAACGCAACGCCCGCAGCGACGACGAGGCGCTGCAGCAGCTGGAGACCCAGCTGAGCACCAGACGGCCTCGCTTGTGCGTGGTGCAGGTGCCCATAGACCTGGGCGCCGAGGCGGGCCCTGCGCCAGCTCCCCAGATCCGGGGGCTGCTGCGACTGCTGCTCATCAACAACGCGGGCTCTCCGGGGGATGCGTCCCAAGGCTTCGTGGACCTGGGTGACTCCATTCAAATGAACAAAGACTAAGCGCTGAACTTGACCTGCATGCTCTCTCTGCCAGACTTAAAGCGTCTTGGAGGTCTTCCCGACCATTCTGGCCTCAGCAGAACTGTGATTAACGTCTCAACCCTCTGTGCCCTTCAGAGGCTGGGCGCTGTACTGTGCAGAAAGGCTGCTGGTATGTGAGGGTGCCGAAGGGTGCCCCAGGTCCTCTGGACACAGATGTGCAGCAGCAGTTGGCTCGGGAGACCTCCAAGGACCCAGACATTCAAAAAGGCTGTAGAAGCTGAAGGCAAAGCGGGAGCTGCTGGATTGCAAGGTGTCAGCCCAGAAACTGCTGAGCTTGCTGCAAAAGGAGGTGTTTAAGTCTGGAGCCCACATGCACTTCTACCATCAATAAGCCCATGTCCTTGGTTTCCTGAACCTTTCTGCCTCCACTTTCAGACACACCCCAGAGCCCCATGGCTCCCCACAGCCTGCCATAGCGGCAGTCTTGCCTTATACAAACACATCTACTGTCCTACCCTCACACAGCCAGCTCACACTGTATGAGGGTAGGACAGTAGACGTATTTATCTGCCTTACACAGAGGCAGATAAACTTCCTCTGTGTTTATCTGCCTCTATGTAAGAGCTTCCAGGTCGCTGGCCTTACCAGTTGTCAGGGGTCTGGACTTGGCACTCTGGGTTAGGAAGAGCCTTAGGAGAGAGGTTATGGGTGTTGGTGTCTCTATCCCCAGGAATAGAATTTAAGGGATGGGAAGAGCAGGAAAAGAAGCTGAAACACACAAGGGAGGAGGTTGTGTCTCCTGCTCATAGCTAGTCCCTGGGGAGAGGGAAGAGTGACCTGATGTCAAATAGAAGGACCCATGCAGATTTGAAGATGGCCTGGGGTGGAGGAAGAGCAGAGGGTTCAAGTCCCCACCCACACAGACGCCCCTTGCTGACAGGAGCAGGACCTTCTGTTGAACTTTGTGTCCTCACTCTGATATCTCCTTCCTCCAGGATCCACCCACCATCCCTCCCCCAGGCTGGGAGAAGGAGCCCCTGAGTGTCTATGCACATGGCCAAGGCAGATACAAATGAAATTAAAAAAAAAAAAAAAGGGCAGGGCGTGGTGGCTCATGCCTGTAATCCAAGCACTTTGGAGGCCAAGGCAGGCGGACGGATCACCTGAGGTCGGGAGTTCAAGACCAGCCTGATCAACATGGGGAAACCCCGTGTTAAAAAAAAAAAAGAAGGGAGAGTGTTGCCTAACCTTTTCAGTTAAGGCAACCTTGCTCTCTTTCATGGAGTGAGGGACTGAAGTCAACAAAGAAGCCCTGCTTGGGATTAGAGAAACTGAAAAGAAATAAGATGACTCATTAAAACAGTTAGAAAATGATAGAAAGGTCAATCATTTAGTGCAAATATTAATTAAATGCCTAGGAAAAGAAAACGGAGGAAAAAGTGAATGAAGAAGAAAATGAAGAAATGAAGAAAATCTATTGCCCTCCATATGTGTCAACCACTGAGCTGTGAGCTTACCTATATGAATTGAATTGATTTTAATAGCCCTATAAGGCAAGCACTATTTTTATCCTTATTTTACATACGAAGAAATTGTGCCACAGGGAAGTTTAATAACCTGCCCCAGGTAACACACAGTAGAGCAGTCAGAATTCCAGTTCACTCACTACTACTCTTCCTGGGCGCTACATACCAGTGACTTCTGGGGCAACAAAAATGTATAAAACATTTTTGTTTTAAAACATGGCCCCAGTCTTTGGAGGACTCATGGGGAAACACCAGGCAATATTTGACTTTGGGAAAGTGACCTAATATTTCTAATTAAAATGGAAATTAATAATCCCTTTAATGCCTTCCTTACAAGGTTCATTTATTTATCCCATAAGTTCTTATTGAATATCTATTATGTGTCAGGCAGAGTGCTGAAAGTTCCTCATGGAATTTATATTCTAGAAAGAAGACAGGCAATATTCATGTGAAAAATAGACATATGGGCCGGTCCTGGTGGCTCACGCCTGTAATCCCAGCACTTTGGGAGGCCAAGGTGGGTGGATCACCTGAAGTCAGGAGTTCGAGATCAGCATGACCAACATGGTGAAACCCAGTCTCTACTAAAAATACCAAAAATTATCTGGGCATAGTGGCACATGCCTGTAATCCCAACTACTCAGGAGGTTGAGGCAGGAGAACAGCTTGAACCCGGGAGGTGGAGGTTGCAGTGAGCCGAGATCACGTCACTGCACTCCAGACTGGGCAACAAGAGTGAAACACTGTCTCAAAAAAGAGAGAGAGAGAGAGAGAGAGAGAGAGAGAGAGAGAGAGAAAATAAATGTATAAGTAAATGGAGAGAGAGAAAGTGGGACAAAGAGAAGCAGGAAAGGGGAGAAGGGAGGAAGGAAGAAGTTATTTTTGGACAGTAACAAGTGCTATGAGAAAAAGGAAACTGAGTAATGGGATGAAGGGTGATTTTAAGTTGAGATGTGGTTGTTACTTTGCAAAAGCAACCAGAGATGTTCTCTGTAAAGTGTGATGACATTAAACAGATAACTGAACAATGAAAAGTAGCCAGCCATGTGCAGGTCTAGGGGCAGTGAATTCCAGATGGACAGAAGAGTAAGTGCAAAGACTGTGAGTCAGACAAGTCATCTTATATTTGTGAAACAGAAGGAACCCAGCACGACAAAAACATGGTGACCAAGGGGGAGAGTGGAAGGAGATAAAATCACAGAGGTAAGCAGGGACCAGATCATGGAGGAACTGGAATTTGATTTTATTGTAATCACAATAAGAAGCTATGAGGAAGACTTTGAATAAGAAAGTGATGGGCTGAGCACAGTGGCTCACGCCTGTAATCCCAGCACTTTGGGAGTCCAAGGTGGGCAGATCAGGAGGTCAGGAGATTGAGACCAACCTGGCTAACACGGTGAAACTTCACCTCTACTAAAAATACAAAAAATTAGCCGGGCAAGGTGGCATGTGTCTGTAGTCCCAGCTACTCGGGAGGCTGAGGCAGGAGAATCGCTTGAACCCAGGAGGCAGAGGTTGTGGTGAGTTAAGGTCATACCATTGCACTCCAGCCTGGGCAACAGGAGTGAAACTCTGTCTCAAAAAAAAAAGAAGAAAGAAAGAAAGTGATGATTTTTTTTTTAAAGACTTTCTTGCTCTGTCACACAGCCTGGAGTGCAGTGATGTGATCTCGGCTCACTGCAACCTCCCCCTCCCAGGTTCAAGCTATTCTCCTGCCTCAGCCTCCTGAGTAGCTGGGATTATAGGCATCTGCCATCATGCCCAGCTCATTTTTTGTATATATTTTTTAGTAGAGATGGGGTTTCACTGTGCTGGCCAGGCTGGTCTCAAACTCCTGACCTCAGGTGATTCACCTGCCTCCGCCTCCCAAAGTGCTGGGGGTACAGGCATGAGCCACCATGCCCAGGCAAAGTGATGATCTTATTTTCATCTTTTACACATTTCCCTGGCTGCTCTGTGGAGAATGGATTTGGGGGGACTAGAAGGAAAGTGGGGAGAGCAGTAAGAAGGTAGTTGCAGGCTGGGCGCACCAGCTTACACCTGTAATCTCAGCACTTTGGGAGGCTGAGGTTGTTGGACTACTTGAGCCCCAGAGTTCAAGACCAGTCTGGGCAATGTAGTGAGACCCTATCTCCTCAGAAACTAAAAAAAAATAGTCAGGAGTAGTGATGTGCATGTGTAGTCCCAGCTACTCAGGAGGCAAAGGTGGGAAGATTGCTTGAGTCTGGAAGGTTGAGGCTGCAGGGAGCTGTGATTGTGCCACTGCACTCCAACCTGAGTGACAGAGGAAGACACTGTGTCTAAAAACAGCAACAACAACAAAGCAAGAACATGGTTGCATTAGGCTGGATAAGATGGTGGTGGCTTGACCAGTGGTGGGGCCTATGAAGTGGAAACTAGTTATTGGAGTCAAGATTTATCCTGGAGGTTTAGCCCATACCACTTGCTGATGAATTGAGGAATCAAGAGGAATCAAGGGTAGCTTTCTTTTTCTTTTTTTTTTTCTTTGTTTGAGATGGAGTCTTACACTGTGGCCCAGGATGGAGTGCAGTGGCATGATCTTGGCTCACTGCAACCTCCATCTCCCATGTTCAAGTGATTCTCCTGCCTCAGCCTCTCGAGTAGCTGGGATTACAGGCATCTGCCACCACACCCAGCTAATTTTTTGTGTTTTTTGTAAAGACGGGGTTTCACCATGTTGGCCGGGCTGGTCTCAAATTCCTGACCTCAGGTGATCCGCCCTCCTCGGCCTCCCAAAGTGCTGGGATTACAGGCGTGAGCCACCATGCTCAGCCAAGGGTAACTTTCAGAATTTTAGTTTCGGCAACTGTTTGAATTATGAAATCCTTAGATGAGAGTAGTAGGAGCATATTTGTCTATAATTTTAGAATGAAAAAGCATTTGCAAATTATAAAACACTCTCCAAAAGCACACTGACACCGAAGAAATAAGCCACCATGAGTCTTATAGCTGCAAGGAACTGAATTTTGCAACCATCTGAATAATCTTAAAAGTCATCTTTCCCAGATGAGAATACAGTCCTGGCTAACACCTGATCGCAGTTTTGTGAAATCCTGAGTGAGGGGTATCAAGAGCTTTTGATGCTAATCTAAAAGACAGGGACCAATTCAGTCCCAGCTGGCCCCAGTCATATCTGACTCCCCATTCTTGGTGGGCCATGAGCAGATTTTCCTTTAGGGAAAGGGAATTTGATGACTATGTGGCCCTTTTGGGAAAGACTATTTGATGACAATAATCTTTGTCATCTCTCCTGCTAACCCACCAAACCAGTCACAAATGCTGGGTTACCCTGTTCTTTTCTCAATTACCACATTTGATTTTGCTAAACTTGTAAAAATCTATTCAACTCAGGAAAATCTACATCTACAAGGCTGGCATCTCTTCTCCCAGATAAGAGTTTCCTCCAAAACTGACGGCACAACTCCACCTCCTTCTTGAAATCTTTCCAGACTACAGGACTCCACCGCTGGGTAAGATAGTGATGGTCACACAGTTAATTTTCCTGGCAGATGTCCGAATTCTGCACAGCCTATCTGCCATGGCCTCTGGCTTAAACCCTCCAAAAAGGAATTGTGGAGACAGACAAATTTACTTCTAAATTCTGACTCCATTTCCTACTACCTGTGGATCATGTACAAGTTCCTTAACATCCTCAGGACTTAGTTTTTAAATCTGTGAATGGGGCATGGTAATACCCTTGATTGATCTGATCTTAGCTAGGCATGACACTTGCTTCTCCCTGTCTCCCTCTAGTGATGAAAAACTCTAGCCCAGTTCATTATCCCCTTCTCTCATTTCTTTTACCTCTTAGTCTTGTTAACAACCATTTTTAACACCTAATCATATGCTATGTTTCATTGTTCTTCAATTACTTTGCATGCATGGGTCATGATCTCCCAAGAAGGCTGAAGATAAGCAGCCATATTTTATATTTCTTGGGGTCCCCCAAAGAATTTAGGTCAATCCAGGGCATTGCAGCAAGCATACAGTGAAACAGTAAAACCTGCCAAATTAAATTAACAATCCATCATCATGAGAGTAACTTAAAACTGGCTCTCCTCAATGAACTGTCATTTAATTGAAGTTTCTCATAAAAGGGCTGCCTTTCTACAGTATCCATTTTCAAGTTAAAAAAAATACTGAGTGCAAAGTCCTTTGCTTTTAAAAAGAAATATTTTCATGCACCTCACGTTTGCATTTGAAACAACCTCCTAACGAAAGAAAAAGAAAGAAAGAAAGAAAGAAAGAAAGAAAGAAAGAAAGAAAGAAAGAAAGAAAAACTAAAAACAAAGCATCCTAAATTGTACAATTCCAGTGTTCCCTATCCCTAAGACCAAGACATGTTGAATCCCAGATTTGCCCCTTTCTTTTCTCATTTGCCTATCCATTTGTATATCCAAGAGTTAAGATTTTAAATATTGATTTTTTTAAAAAAATGAATCCCAAATCTACATACGAACTGTAAGGTTCTCATTTCAAATGGATACAGGTTAGAATATGTTTGACCATAAAAGCAGAAAGGCTAGGGTAAAGTGCCATGAGGAATCTATTGGAAGAAATGGGATCAGATAGATGTGGTACGCTTCTCTTAAGTGCATATCACTTAACTGCATAATCAGCTTGTGCTCCGAAGAATTATGCAGTCTCTGTCTGGCCCCATTAGATTGAATGTGTTGCTACTCCAGTTAATTGCATATCAGCAAATTGCATAATTCAACTATATGCACCCTGAACTGAGTTCCAAATGCCATCCAGGACAATGTAATCAAACTAAGAAAGCTAAGAGCCAGAATACTCATGAGATTCTGCCCATTTGTCACATTTGGTTTGGATCGTCTGTGCTGTGAAGAAGGCAACCCATTGGCGTAGACCTTGTGCCCTGGATTCCTGTATACCCTCTCCTCCATACCTACCACCACAGCATGTAGCCCCCATCCCACAACTAATGAGTCCAAAAGAAAACAGGATGTCAGCATAGGAAAGTGTGATTAAAAAGTAAAAACTGACTCCTAACCATGGTGCTCTCCTTCCCAGGACTGACATTACTGATAAGGCAGACCAGAAAAAGCACCAGCTAGTTGGTTCTACCATAAACTAGCTGAGCAAGTGTATTAGTCTGTTCTCACACTGCTAATAAAGACACACCTGAGACTCGATTAATTTACAAAAGAAAGAGGTTTAATTGACTCAGTTCCACATAGCTGGGGAGGCCTCATAGACCTGCTGGAAGGCAAAAGAGGAAAAGTCATGTCTTATATGGCAGCAGGCAAGAGAGCGTGTGTCGGAGAACTGCCCTTTATAAAACCATCAGATCTCATGAGACTTATTCACTATTATGAGAATAGCATGGAAATCCTGCCTCCATGATTCAATTACCTTCCACAGGGTCCCTCCCACAAGGCATGGGGATTATGGGAGTTACAATTCAAGATGAGATTTGGGTGGGGACACAGCCAAAGCATATCAGCAAGTCTTTTCATCTCTCTAGGCCTTGGTTTTGTCTACCACACTAAGCTGTTATGAGGGTTACATGTAACGCTGCCTAGTAACCCACAAATTAATATAGAAATCTATCACTAGATGCAGCAGAGTGAGGATAATGTGCATTGCATCAAGGAATATAGAGTCCACCAAGCTGATAGAAACACTTCAGTAAAGACCTGGGCTGCAGAAAGTGGTAAAATAGAAATGAAATGAAAGAAATGCTATTGACCCTGTAGCAAACCCTTCAAAGTTTAGATACTGTCCTTGGTTGTGCTTCTGTTCTCACGTAAAGATTCAGCGCTTTTTTTTCTCATATACACATGCACACGTGTCCTGCAGTGGGAGCCTCATTATGTTGCTTATTTAGCAGAAATGGCAGCATATCCACATTCTCCAGCAAGAAGTTTAGGAGCTAGTTTCGAAGAAAACAGTACCCACCATACAACGCTCAAAACTATCCAAATATCCCAAGGAGGAGTTTGACGTGCAGATGCCTATAGCTTGGAATACGGAGGAAACACTCATATGCCAATTTGCAGCTTAAATACTTCAGTTTCTCACTGCTCTTTGCAGATGTCCACCTACAGGTGCTTTATTCTCAACTTGTATCTATTAATACTAAGAGTGGCCGGGCGCGGTGGCTCACGCCTGTAATCCCAGCACTTTGGGAGGCCGAGGCAGGTGGATCACAAGGTCAAGAGATCGAGACCATCCTGGTCAACATGGTGAAACCCCCGTCTCTACTAAAAATACAAAAAATCAGCTGGGCATGGTGGCACGTGCCTGTAATCCCAACTACTCAGGAGGCTGAGGCAGGAGAATTGCCTGAACCCGGGAGGCAGAGGCTGCGGTGAGCCGAGATCGCACCATTGCACTCCAGCCTGGGTAACAAGAGCGAAACTCCAAAAAAAAAAAAAAAGACTAAGAGTGATATTTTGTAGACACCTTTCCTGCATATATAATATTCTTCCTGAATCACCTGGAGGAGTATCTAAGTCACTAGTTGCCAAACTATAGAGTAGGTGACTGCTCATTTATTGGCTGTGGAATGGTGAAGAAGGAGTGATTCCTAGTTCAGCCTCTAACCTGTTATATAATCCTGGGAAAGTTACTTAATCTCATTATGTCTGGCTTTCCTTTTCCCAAAAAATGGGGTCAATAATACTATCTAACTTCTAGGGCTTTTGCAAGGGTTCAACGAGATCTCGTATGCATAACATGAGGCAGAATGCTAAGCTGTGCTGCAATTCGCTAGCACAGAACTCACGTATTATCCAAGATGGACTAATATGAATTATGTATCAACATTTTTACAGAATACTGAGACAATGTTTGTTTCAACAAAAATTTGTTTTGGGGGCGTTGGATTTTTTTTTGTTTGTTTGCTTTGTTTTGTTTTGTTTTTGAGACAGTCTTGCTCTGTTGCCCAGGCTGGAGGGCAATGGTATAATCATGGCTCACTGCAGCTTCAACCTCCTGGGCTCAAGCAATCCTCCCACCTCAGCCTCCCAAGCAGCTAGGACAACAGGCATGTGCCACCATGCTTGGCTGATTTTTTTTTTTTTTTTAAATTTTTAGTAGTGATGAGGTCTGGCTATGTTGCCCAAGCTAGTCTTGAACTCCTGAACTCAAGCGATTTGCCCAACTTGCCCTCCCAAAGTGCTAGGATTACGAGCATGAGCCACCTTGCCGGCCAAAATATGTGATTTTAAGCCATTTAATCTGCATGTTGTTTTGGCTCACTTGAGTGCCTAATAAAGGACTTTTACTTTGGAAGGAGGGCATCATGAAATAAAACAAAATGTGGGCACAAATCATTCTGGAAACTTGGCAAGAAAAGAAGTGACTCAGTATTTCGGCTCTAACAAATGTTATCCGGTGCAGCCACATTTCACCATTGGAAGGACAATGACCGTGTGCCTGCAAGGAGCTTGCACAGAGAAGGAGCTTAAATGTTGGTTGAGTTTAATTAAGTGCTAGTTGACTTGAACTAAGGACAGAAATTCAACTGACCAGTTGTTCCAAATGGAAGAGTCTATTATTTCTCAACAAGTGGACCAAAAGCTGAACAGAAATTTTACTCTAACATTCAAAACCTTCCGAACTCTGGCTCTTTTATGCATCACCATGCCCCTAGCACCCACCACAGTGCCCTGTAGGTAATGTGTTCAGTGAATAATTGTTGAATAGGTGAATTAAGTATTGACACCAACCTTTGCTTCCAATCTTATCTTCCACTATGTTCCAGCATGAGACCTCCACTCATGGTTTCCTAAACACTAACTTATTCATTCCTATCTGCAAGTCTTTGCTCACAAGACTTCCCACATGCTATGTCCACTCCTTCCTTTATGCAAATTTGACCCACTTTTCTTTTTTCTGGTTTTTTTTTTTTTTTTTTTTTTTGAGGTAGGGTTTCTCTCCCGCTGCCCAGGTTGGAGTGCAGTAGTATACTCTCAGCTCATCACAACCTCTGCCTCCCAGGCTCAAGTAATCCTTCTGCCTCAGCTTCCTGAGTAGCTGGGACTATAGGCATGCACCACCAAGCCTGGCTAATTTTTGTATTTTAGTAGAGACGGGGTTTCACCATGTTGGTCAGGCTGGTCTCAAACTCCTGACCTCAAATGATTTTCCTGCCTCAGCCTCCCAAAGTGTTGGGATTATAGGCATGATCCACCATGCCCGACCCATCCCACTTTTCAAGGTGTGATGGTTTTGAACTGTGTCCACTTGGTTAATCTGGAACCACATTTTCCAGGATATCTTTTCCTGTATGATTCCAGGTTTAAGTTGATCAAAAGAGAAATTTGCAAGAGTTCTGGAAAGAACATCCTGATTAGATATGGTGAAAGATGTTAACAGAGGGGCTAACAAATTCAAACTGGTCCTCGCACCCCAATGTTCTGAGAGCAGTTCTCCTTCCCAACTGCTGGCCCTGATGACCACCAACTCTCCCAGCCCATCATCAGATACAGAGTAACCAACCTTCTATGGGCTTTTCCATCAGTTCTCTGTGGTAGTCCCACCCCAGAGCTAGATACCTGTGGCTTCCCAGATTTCCCTTGCAAGCTCCCACTCATCCACATATGGCAGTGTTTCAGGGGGGTTACGTAGCAATTTTATTTCTGATCTTCCAGCTTTCCTTTCTGGACCTTGTTTTGCCAGATGCTGCCACAATTATGTAATATCTAATTGCTATAATCAATTCTTCATTCCATAATACTCATAGTGGTTCTGTTTACCTGATTAAACCTTGACCTGATACACAAGGCTCAGTTCATGTAACTGCTATTCCTTGATGCCTTCTCTGACTATTCCAGAGCAATTTCTCTATGCCTCTTTGCCAGACATTTAAGCTGTAGCTCAACATTTCAGCTCTAGCAAATGTGTCTGTAGTCCTCCGCTGGCATCAGTCATATATTAGCTTGTACTGCATTTATATCGACATAGGCCTTCATGGTTCTCAGTGTACGGTTGGTATTTCAGAAGAGTTTAATGAAGAAATAAAAATTTACACACCCTATGTGTCACCATTCTCCCCTCTCACACTTATAGCGAACATTATTTATTGATCCCACCTCTTATTCCCATGATGCTTGAGCTAAGCCTTACGATCCTTTTCCACACAGTAATGTAGATAGGCAGCTGGAACGGGCATGGATGAAGAAATCAGTTTTTCACACAGTTTCCATAAGTCTGAGTATGAATTATACTTTTACACAAATAATATCAAAGGTCATAGTGTCTGTACGGACTGAAGCTCAGATGCTACTTACCACCCGGCTGCCCCTATTTTTCACATAGTAGATTTCCAATAAGTATTTGTTGAATGAGAGAATGTAGCCTTCACAAAATAAGCTGTGTGATCTCTACAAACCAAAGTGACTCAACGAAGTTCCCATCTTTTTTTGGAGGGGGAGGGTGGGACAGAGTCTTGCTCTGTCACCCAGACTGAGTGTGGTGGCCTGATCTTGGCACACTGCAACCTTCGCCTCCCAGGTTCAAGTGAGTCTCCTGCCTCAGCCTCCCGAGTAGCGGAGACTACAGGCACTAGCCACCACGCCCGGCTAATTTTTGTATTTTTAGTAGAAATGAGGTTTTGCTATGTTGGCCAGGCTGGTCTCGAACTGGTGATCCACCCGCCTCAGCCTCCCAAAGTGCTGGGATTACTGGCATGAGCCACTGTGCCTAGTCCCCAGTCCCACCTTTTAAAATAATGAATAAGCAAAAGGCCAGTTAGAGTGAGCCTCTTGCATTTTAAGAAGCCCATTCCAGTCGTAACAGTTCTTTCTGGGCTAAAGGAGGCAAAATACAAACACATCCATGTCCCAAGTAACGACAACAACAACGACATGCTGTCAGGTATTTGGAAAGAGGGAAAACCTTTCTAGCTTTTGTCCTTCCACTGTTATTAGCCCACGTCTTGGCAGGCATATACGAGGAAGACTGGAGGAGAAAAGAAGTTTGGAGGGAAAGTTTGGGTTCAAAGGAGTCAGGTAGAATTAGATAGGAAATACAGGGTCTAGAGAAGGATATTTTTTGTTCATTTCTGAAAAGGGAACCCAAATAAACACATGATTGATTTGACACTTGGAAATATTATTTTTGGTTTTCTCTCTCTTCCTTAATTTTGCCTCATCAACCAAGGTCCGTATCTCTAAGAATCTTTTCAGGTACTTCCCATTCCTGTGTTCATTCTCTTATTTCCTATTCCTGCAAATAAAATCAGATGATGCCTCTTATAATCTTGGAAACTGATCATTGAAAGCACGGACGGCAGAAAAATAAAGAAAAAAATCTGTGTGTTTATTCCAAGGGGTAGAAAGTATATTTAAAAGGTTACTCTGTTGGGTAGATGATGTCCAAAGTAAATCATTCTCCCTGATTCTTGCAATTACTCACATACAACCTCCATGCTAAAAAGAAATAAAAAGCAATGCTGTTCTTTCCTGTTCTCTTTCTCACTTGAAAATTGTGTGTCTGGTTTCTGTTGGTTTCTCATTGGGAGAGAAATTTTAAGAATACCTCAACTCAATTGACGTGTATCCACACACTGAACTCTGGGGTGTGCACAAGCTAACAAGAGCTATGCTAGGGTTGGGTGTGGTGGCTCATACCTGTAATCCCAGCACTTTGGGAGGCTGAGGTGGGAGCATCACTTGGGCCCAGGAGTTTGAGATTAGCCTGGGAAACACAGCGAGACCCTGTCTCTACAAAAAAATTTAAAAATTAGCCAGGTGTGGTGGCACATGCCTATAGTTCCAGGTACTCGCTTGGGCTTGGGAGATCAAGGCTGCAGTGAGCCATGATCATGCCACTGCACTCCAGCCTAAGTGACCGTGCAAGACCCTGTCTCAAAAAGACAGAACTATCCCACATTCACTTTCTGCTTCTCCATCAGTCAAAAGAGCTCTAAGGCCTGGATAACTGTTACATGAGATATTCTTATGTCCCCTCCACATTTTTAGAAACGTTATCATAAGACAGACCCACAGCCGACAGTTTCTCTACTAGAATGAAAGCAGCATTAGGGCCAGATATTATTTTGGTGTTTGCAACCCAAGGGACTAAAGCAAGCCTGACACAAAGTAGGTGATGAGTAAATGTTGAATAAATGACTGAGTTTAATCTTTTAGTATGGCAGGCAGAATAAAGGCCCCCTCCCGAGCTGTCCACATCCTAGTTCCCAGAGCATCTGAATATAGTTTTTCATTAGTATCTTATCTTGCCTGGCAAAAGAATTTTGAGATGATTATCCTGGATTATCTGGGTAGGCTCAAGGTAATCACAAGGGTTTTTTTTGTTTGTTTGTTTGTTTGTTTTTGAGATGGAGTCTCCCTCTGTCACCCAGGCTGGAATGCAGTGGCACTATCTTGGCTCACTACAACCTCTGCCTCGTGGGTTCAAGTGATTTTCCTGCCTCAGCCTCCCTGAGTAGCTAAGACTACAGGTGCGTACCACCACGCCCAGTTAATTTTTTTGGTATTTTTAGTAGAGATGAGGTTTTACCATGCTGGCCAGGCTGGTCTTGAACTCTTGACCTCAGGTGATCCGCCCACCTCAGCCTTCCAAAGTGCTGCAATTAAATGCGTGAGCCACCGTACCTGGCCACAAGGCAGAAAATGAATGTAGCATAGTTTTCTTTTTGAGACAGGGTCTTGCACCGTCACTCAGGCTAGCATGTGATTCTGCAGGAGTGTCAGAATCAGTCAAAGAGATATGACAATGGAAGCAGAGATCACAGTGAGATGTGGCCACGAACCAAGGAATGTGAGCGGCCTGTTGAAGCTGGAAAAGACAAGGACACCAATTCTCCCCTAGCACTTCCAGAAGGGCATAGCCCTGCAGGTACTTTCACGCTCAGTGAGACCCAATCTAGAGTTCTGGACTCCAGACCTGTAAGATAATAGATTTTTATTGTTTGAAGCCAGGGAAGTTTGTGGTAATGTGTTATAACAGCAATAGGAAATGAGTATAATTAGCACTAAGAGGCCATATAATAAGTCATTTGTAATGGACAATAACCAAATGATAGCCAGCACTTAATGAGCACTTATAGAGAAGTACAATACAAGATGCTTTATAGACATGCCTTATTCTAATTCTCTAAACGAGACCATAAAACAGGTATTGGCCAGGTGTGGTGACTCACACCTATAATCCCAGCACTTTGGGAGGCTGAGGCAGGCAGATTGCTTGAGCTCAGGAGTTCGAGACTAACCTGGACAATAAGGCAAAACTCCATCTCTACTAAAAATACAAAACTTAGCTGGGTGTGGTGGCCTGTGCCTATAGTCCCAGCTACTTGGGAGGCTAAGGTGGGAGGATGACTTGAGCCCAGGAGGTGGAGGTTACAGTGAGCTGAGATCACACCACTGCACTACAGCCCTGGTAACAGAACCAGACCCTGTCTCAAACAAAGAAAAAAAAAGGCAAGTATTATTACTCTCAATTTACAGCTAAGGAAACCATGGTTTAGTAAAGCTAAGTTGCTCAATCAAGATCACAGTCAGCAAGTGGCAAAACAAGAATCTAAACTCAGGCAATCTGGCTCCGTGTCATACTATCCCCCATGTTAGTGCTGAGAGGTGTGAAAAATTGTCTTGAACTGTGTCAGTCCTGGCCCTCAAAGAACCAACAGAATGGAAAAGATCCCTCTAACATAAACGTCAGATTACAGAGGATAACACAGATCCTAAATCATCTACGACCTGCATTTAATGAGGAAAAGAGGACAAGAAAGCTGGAATACACAGGACTATATGGAGCTGGACCTTGGAAGGGCAGCTGTGTTATGGACAGGCAGTGCACCGTGGAGGTCCCTTACAGGCTAGGGAAAGGAATGCGTGAAGGAATATTTGGTGCAAATGAACATGAAAATGGAGAAAGACAATAATCCACAAAACCTGCCAGGGGAAAAAGTCTGATAAAGAAAAACAAGAAGGTCGGGTGCAGTGGCTCATGCCTGTAATCCCAGCACTTTGGGGTGGCTGACACCTGCAATCCCTGCAGTTTGGGAAGCTGAGGTGGGTGGTCAGGAGTTTGAGACCAGCCTGGCCAACATGGTGAAACCTTGTTTCTACTAAAAACACAGAAAATTAGCCAGGCACGATGGTGTGCACTTGTAATCCTAGCTCGTCAGGAGGCTGAGGCAGGAGAATAACTTGAACCCGGGAGGTGGAGGTCGCAGTGAGCCAAGACTGTGCCACTGCACTCCAGCCTGGGGCACAGAGGGAGACTGCATCTCAACAAAACAACAAAAAAAAGGAAAAATAAATAAATAACTTAAAAAAACCACAAAAAATAAAATAACAAGAAGATAAAATACTCAATAATTTTTATGGAAACGGTAACATTTGTGGAACACCTATTCCACCTAAAGGGTATATTTGCATTTGTTATTTAATTTAATGCTCACGAACCCCTGCTAAATGAGTATTATTAAGCTTCGTTTTTTACAAAAGAGGAAATTAAGCATCCAGAGAGATTAAGAAGTTGCTGCCAGGCGCATACGCAGTCAGCTTGATTCTAAAATTCATGTTCTGTCCTTCGTTTCTTTTTGCCCCCATTATAGTTTCTTTCAGCCCTTCTCTGAGAAGGAGCGTGTTTCCATTAAAGTAAGGATGACAGGCAGAGCTATCTGAAAAAAAAAATGGAAAGAGCTGCTTCAGAAGGTGGCAAGTTAAAAGCAATCAAGCTGAGGCTTAATTTCATTCAACCAGTTAGCTGTTCAACGAGCATTTACTGACAATCCCTGCGCTAAGCACCCAGAATAGAGAAATCACAGCAAAAGGACACCTAAGGCACCAACTGTTCAGTGAGGGAGACCAATGAGTAAGAAGACTTCCACACCAGCTTCAGAGAAGTGTTTACTGCTAGGGAGGGAAGGTGGAAAAAGGATTGGGAGGAGTGAAGCTTTACTTATAAGCTTTTATTTCTTCAGAGAAATCTGAAACAAATATGGCAAATTACTAACATATATTTAATCTCAGTGCTGAGTAGACAGGTGTCTGTTACAATACACCGCTTTATTTTAGCTTGTTTGTAATGTGCCATAATATGGTAAAATCAACTAATTACTAAGTGATATTGCTTTTGGAGCCAGGCGCAGTGGCTCACACCTGTAATCCCAGCACTTTGGGAGGCTAAGGCAGGCAGATCACCTGAGGGCAGGAGTTCAAGGCCAGCCTGGCCAACATAGTGAAACCTCGTCTCTACTAAAAATACAAAAATTAGCCAGGCGTGAGGGTGTGCACATGTAGTCTCACCTTCTCAGGAGGCTGAGGCGGGAAAATCGCTTGAACCAGGGAGGTGGAGGCTGCAGTGAGCTGAGATTGCACCACTGCACTCTAGCCTGGAGACAGAGCAAGACTCCGTCTCAAAAAAAAAAACAAAAAAAAAAGTGTTGCTATTGCTTTTAAAAGAGATTATCATAATATCTAACCGGCGCCGTGCTAGAGGGAAGCACAGGATACTAACAAAGGACTGGAGGGGCAGCTAACCCAATTTAAAGAGGAACTGGACACAGCCATAAAAAAGAATGAAATCGGGCCGGGCATGGTGGCTCATGCCTGTAATCCAAGCACTTTGGAGGCCAAGGCGGGTGGATCACCTGAGGTCAGGAGTTCAAGACCAGCCTGACCAACATGGTGAAACCCCGTCTTAAGAAAAAGATTAAAAGAAAAAAGAAAAAAAGAATGAAATCATGTCCTCTGCAGCAACTTTGTACTTTCTACTAAATTTTGCTGTGAACCTAAAACTGCTCTAAATAATGGTCTAGTATTGAAGAGGTGAAAAAAAACAGATGAGAACAATTTTGAAAATGTTACATAAAATAGAAACAGAAGGCCGAGCGCGGTGGCTCAAGCCTGTAATCCCAGCACTTTGGGAGGCCGAGGTGGGTGGATCACGAGGTCAAGAGATCGAGACCATCCTGGTCAACATGGTGAAACCCCGTCTCTACTAAAAATACAAAAAATTAGCTGGGCATGGTGGTGCGTGCCTATAATCCCAGCTACTCAGGAGGCTGAGGCAGGAGAATTGCCTGAACCCAGGAGGCGGAGGTTGCGGTGAGCCGAGATCACGCCATTGCACTCCAGCCTGGGTAACATGAGTGAAACTCCGTCTCAAAAAAAAAAAAAAAAAAAAAAGAAACAGATACGTGTTAATGGCTAGTTTGGTATTATTACTTCATTCCTGATTCATAGATGAGGAAACAGGCTCAGAGAGATGAAGTATCTTGTCCAAGATCACACAGCACACTAAGAGGCAGAGGGTAGAATCTGAACCAAGGAAGTTTGGCTCCCTTGTTCACAAAAGTGGCCATATGTGAAAGGAGGTTTTGAGGCCTGTATTTGTTTCCCATTGTTGCTGCTCCAGATTGCCAGAAATTTAGTGACTTAAAACAACACACGCTCATTATCTTACAGTTCTGGAGGTACAGAATATCAAAATGAGTCTCACTGAGCTCAACTGAAAATATTATAAGGCTGGTCCTTCCGGGGGCTCTAGAGAAGAATCCGCACCCTTGCCTTTCTCAGACAGCTTGGCAGTTTCTTACAAAACTAAACTGGTTCTTAGCATATGATTCAGCAATCATGCTCCTTGGTATTTACTCAGAGGAGGTGAAAACTTATGCCCACACAA
The DNA here is from genome assembly GCF_009761245.1 of Sapajus apella. NCBI lineage: Eukaryota > Metazoa > Chordata > Mammalia > Primates > Cebidae > Sapajus > Sapajus apella. The sequence continues at coordinate 24,322,637 of NW_022436976.1, read as the reverse complement.
AAACCTGCGCATAGACATCTATGGCAGCTTTATTCACAATTGCCAAAACTTGGAAGCAACCAAGGCATCCTTCAGTAGGTGGATGGAAAATAAACTGTGGTACATCCAGTCAATGGAGTATTATTCACTGAGAAAAATAACTGAGCTGTCAAGCCATGAAAAGACACACAAAAAACTTAAATGCATTTTAGTAAATGAAAGGAGCCGTCTTCTAGAGGCCATCTGCATTCCTTGGCTCTGGCCTCCTTCTACCTTCAAAGCAGTATCACATATGTGATCTCTATGTCAACTGTTACATTTCCTCTTCTGACCAAGGTACACCATAATTAAACTTCTGAAAACCGAAGAAAAACAAATACTTTAAAAAACCCAAAGAGAAATGATGCATTACCTATAGAGGAACACCAATTTGTAAGAGGATGGATTTTTTTGAGATAGAGTCTCACTCTGTGGCCCAGGCTGGAATGCAGTGGTGTGATCTCAGCTCACTGCAACCTCCACCCCTTGGGTTCAAGTGATTCTCCTGCCTCAGTCTCCCGAGTAGCTGGGATTACCAGTGCCTGCCACTGCATCTGGCTAATTTTTGTATTTTTAGTAGAGATGGAGTTTCAACATCTTGGCCAGGCTGGTCTTGAACTCCTGACCTCGTGATCCGCCTGCCTCAGCCTCCCAAAGTGCAGGGATTACAGGCGTGAGCCACCGCGCCTGGCTGAGGATGGATTTTTTAATCTGAAATCATGAAGGCCAGGAGGAAATGACACAACACTTTTCAAGTGCTGAAAGAAAAGAACTTTCAATTATGCATCCTATATCTGGTGACACTATCCTTCAGAAATGGAAGGGGAATAAAGATATTCTCAGATGAAGGAAAACTAAGAAAATTAGTTTTCATTAAACTTACCCTTAAACAATAGCTAAAGTAAACTGTCCAAACAGAAAGAAAATAACAGAATAAGGTCAGGAACTTCGTAAATTAAAAGAACAAGAACAGAATGGGTAAATATTAAGTAAATATAGCAGACTAACTTCCCTTCATATGTTTCTTACATCAAATTTGGTAGTTGAAGCAAAATATTTTTATCTGAGGCAGAGTTTCACTCACTCTGTCTCCCAGGATGGAGTGCAGTGGTGTGATCTCAGCTCAGTGCAACCTCTGCCTCCTAGATTCAAGTGATTCTCTTGCCTCAGCCCCTTGAGTAGCTGGGATTACAGCTGTGAGCCACCATGTCCAGACAAAAATTTTTTTAAATAGCCTACAAGTGCTACTAAGTGAGGCAAAATTTGTAACACTATCTGATGTGGTGGCGCTCAATATATAGAGAGGAAATACTTGAGACAATTATGTTTTTTAGAAGTGGGAAGCACAGCCGGGCGCAGTGGCTCACACCTGTAATCTCAGCACTTTGTGAGGCCGAGGTGGGCAGATCACCTGAAGTCAGGAATTTGAGACCAGCCTGACCAACATGGAGAAATCCTGTCTCTACTAAAAATACAAAATTAGCTGGGCGTGGTGGCACATGCCTGTAATCCCAGCCATTTTCGAGGCCGAGGCAGGAGAATCGCCTGAACTCGGGAGGCAGAGGTTGCACCGAGTCGAGATCGCACCATTGCACTCCAGCCTGGGCAACAAAACAAACAAACAAAAAGAAGTGAGAAGCACAAAGGCACTTGATGGAAGTAAACTTTCCATACTTAAAGGGGTAAAGTGTTGACACCAGTAGACGGTGATAAGTTATGTATTTTGGCAATATCTAGAGGGAGGACCAAAAAAAATTATGTAGGACAATATGCTCAAAAGCTGAGGAAAATCAGTTTTTTTAAAAGTTCAAGTAATGCCCAGAAGGCAAAAAGGAAAAACAGAAAAATGAAAAACACAGGGAGGAAACAGTAAAGAAGTAATAAAATGGCAGACTTAAGCCTTAATATATCAACAATTAATTTAAATGCAAGTGGCCTAAATACACCAATTAAAACAGAGATTAGCAGAATAGGGAATAAATGATCCAACAATATAACTGCCTGTAAGAAACTCACTTTGAACATAACAACTGTATGTTTCCTACTGCTGTTATAACAAATTACCATAAACTTAGTGGCTTAAAACAACATATATTTATTATCTTACAGCTCTGGCAACAGTGGGCTGGATAAATGTTTTTGGCACATTCATACAATGGAATACCATGCCATAATAATGAGTGAAAGAAGCCAAATACATTAAGTTCAAAAACAGGCAAAACTAATCTATGGTGATAGACTCACAGAGGAGTGATATCCATGAGGGGTGGATGCTGACTAGGAAGGAATACAAAAGAATGTTCTGGAGTGCTAGAAATGTTCTTTATCTTGAAGTGGATGGTGGTTAAATGGGTATGTACACAGGCAGAAATTTATCAAGCTTTATACTTAAGATTTGGGCATCTTATACATACCTTGATAGAGTATTTTATTTATTTATTTAGAGATGGAGTTTTGCTCTTGTTGCCCAGGCTGCAGTGCAATGGCACAATCTTGACTCATTACAACCTCCACCTCCTGGGTTCAAGCGATTCTCCTGCCTCAGTCTCCCAAGTATCTGGGATTACAGGCATGCACCACCATGCCTGGCTAATTTTGTAGTTTTAGCAGAGACTGGGGGTTCAACATGTTGGTCAGGTTGGTCTCCAACTCCTGACATCAGGTGATCCATCCGCCTCAGCCTCCCAAAGTTCTGGGATTACACGCATGAGCCACTGCACACAGAATATTCTTTTTAAAATGAAGCCATTAGGCATTTGTAAGATTGTCTTTCCTTTTTGATGAAAAACTCCAGTGGGGAAATTATTAAAATGTGAGACAGATATATAGCCAGTTGTCCACCCAGAGAGGGCATAAAAGGGAGGTGACACAGTATAGTGATTAGGAGGATGGGCTTAGGAGTCACAAACCTGGTTTTAAGCATCATTTGCTGGCTGTGTAATGTTAAGATACTTGATCTTTCTAACCTTCAATTTAATTATGTATATAATATGGATATATAAATGGCTGTACTAACCTTGTAGGAGCATTGGAAGTACATGAGACAAAACATACAAAAATCTTAACAATCAGTTACTAAATACATACTATGTGCCACATACTATGGAATATATTACTTAACCCTATGACAACTGCATGAGAAAGATACTAACATGTCCATTTTAAGAATGAAGAAACAAAGGTCCAAAGAGCTTGTCCATAAGCAGTGGCAGGTGTGTCTGATTCTAAAGTTCATGAATTTAAGCATTATCCTTTATGGTATACTTGGATGAATAAGTGAGCGGATATTCAAAAACTGAATCAGAAACTAGCCTGAGTTCTGCAGAGGGGTACGATATTTAACTAAAGCTTCCGTTAACATGTTAAGGCCTAGCCAACAATATCTATAGCATAAAAGACCCTTTATCACTGGAAGGGAAACTAATCATCCTGTCTCCTGAGGTGATTATAAGGATTAAATGAGATAATCGGGTCAGGAGAGTACATAGCAAATAACAGGCAACTTAGTAGCTTCCTTCAATTATTTCTAATAATTTATTCCCTGATCTTTTCTCAAGAACCACCTCTAGAAACCATCCATTCAAAGAGAAAATTTTAATGTTTATAAAATATCTGAGCGGCGCTCTGAGGAAGCAAATCATGTAAGAATGTGGGAAAGAGTACTCCAGGCAAAGGAAAGAGCAAGTGAAAAACCTTGAGGTAGACCGGGCACAGTGGGTCACACCTATAAGCCTAGCACTTTGGGAGGCCGAGGCGGATGGATCAGTAGAAGTCAGGAGTTCAAGACCAGCCTGGCTAATATGGTGAAACCCCATCTCTACTAAAAATACAAAAATTAGTCAGGCATGGTGGCATGTGTCTGTAATCCCAGCTACTCGGGTAGCTGAGGCAGAAGAATCACATGAACCCGGGAGGCGGAGGTTGTAGTGGGCAGAGATCGTGCCACTGCACTCCAGCCTCGGCAACAGAGCAAAACTGTCTCAAAAAAAAAAAAAAAAGTCTTGAGGTAGAAATTGGGCTGTGTGGTGGCTCATGCCTATAATCCCAGCACTTTGGGAGGCTGAGGCAGAAGGAATGCTTGAGGCCAAGAGTTCAAGACCAACCTGGCCAATACAGTGATGCCCCGTCTCTATGGAAAACAAAGGAATCAATTTGGCATGTTTGAAGCATGACAGAAGCTGCTGGAGAATAGGCAGAAGAGTGACAGTTCTCATTTATTTTTATCACTTTGCCTGCTGTGTGGACAATATAGCGTAGGAGGACAAGAGCAGAAGAGGTGCACAGCAGGTCAATAAATAGTTGAGAATTAATAAACAATACCTTTGCTTCTTTTGAATATCTTTTAAAAGGCTCAAAATACCTTTTTCTTTTTTTTTGAGACAGTTTCACTCTTGTTGCCCAGGCTGGAGTGCAAAGGCTCGATCTCGGCTCACCGCAACCTCTGCCTCCTGGTTCAAGTAATTCTCCTGCCTCAGCCTCCCAAATAGCTGGGATTACAGGCATGTGCCACCATGCCCAGCTAATTCTGTATTTTTAGTAGAGATGGGGTTTCCTCAGGTTCCTCATTACCATGGGATAATGCCATTATCCCATTCTTTTTAAAATGTGTCATTTGGTCAGGTTGGTCTCGAACTCCCAACCTCAGGTGATTCCAAATCCTCAGCCTCTCAAAGTGCTGGGATTACCAGCATGAACCATCGCACCCGGCTTCAAAATACTTATTAAAAGCAATTTTTGTTATGTCTTAAACTATTTCACTCCAATAGTTTGCCTCAGTGACAAATCACACAGAGAAGTCATGCCATTCTCCTTAATGTTTCTCATACTGCAATAATAAATGAATTTCATCATCTACTCACAGAATTAGTCAAATTTTGATGTTTTCCTAAAAATCAAAGATAGGATCTTGAGCCTTCATAATCGTACCCTCTTAAATACAAAATTAGCTCACATGATAAAAGTTCCAAACACCACACTTCCTAGAGCATTCTGGTAAAACAACATTTTTCTTTGGCATATGCGGCCCAAATAGCTCTAACCTTAATCATTTTTCAAGTTTTAATCTCCACATGCTTGGCATATTCTGATAACACTGACAGGTTAAAAGCAACACTCTGTTGTATGCATAGTGATTGCTTGCAATTAACCATAATTTAGGCTGAAAGTAGACTGATCAGCTGCCTCACAGCAACATTTTAAAACTTATTAAATATCTTCAGCGAACTTTACATGAAAAAGCAACAAAAACAAAATCTGCAACATTTCGGCTTTTTCTTACATAAAGAGAGTCTTAGTCTTTTATCAAGACTAATTATTGATAAAAAAGACATTTTTGGTCCATTTTACATTAAGTAAATGCACATATAGATAAAGATAATGGAGATAAGAAAAGCAGGTAAACAATGTCCAAATGAAGTGTCTTACCCTCCTTTTTTAAGACTTCTGAGGCAACTGGCATTTTATTCAAGAAATAACCATGCTGTAGCCCAGCATGCAGAACCCCCTACAAACTCCACAGACCTCACCAGTACTTGATGACATTATCTCATTCTTTTAGAATGTGTTCAATACACAATTATTATCTGCCATTTAATCTTTCAACATTACCTGGCACATCACTACCTCTATTTATATGAAGATGGAGGGATTAGGGCTGGTTATGTGCTCAGTCACAAAATAAGTGATGAGAAACAGAATGCAAACTCAGGACTCAGAAAAGTCTATACTTTTATCATCCCATGCTGCTTGGATGCCAGCCCTCTAATATGGCATCCTACCTCTTCCTTTTAAATATATATATCAGGTAGGGTGCAGTGGCTCATGCCTGTAAGTCCAACACTTTAGGAGACCAAGGTGGGAGGACTGCTTCAGGCCAGGAGTAACCTGTGCAACATAGTCAGACCCTGTTTCTACTTTTACAAAAATTAATTGAAAAATAAAAATAGGCTGGGCACAGTGGCTCACACCTGTAAACTTAGCATTTTGGGAGGCCACGATGGGTAGATCACCTGAGGTCAGAAGTTCAAGACCAGCCTGGCCAACATGGTGAAATCCTGTCTCTACTAGAAATTCAAAAATTAGCCAGGTGTGGTGGCATGCGCCTGTAATCCCAGCTACTCAGGAGGCTGAGGCAGGAGAATCGTTTGAACCCAAAAAGCGGAGGTTGCAGTGAGCTGAGATTGCGCCATTGCACTCCAGCCTGGGCAACAAGAGTGAAACTCCATTTCAAAAAAAAAAATACCCCCAAAACAATATTTCTTTTATACTCTTAGCAGTTCCATTAACAAATGCTGGCCATAGACATAACAGAATCTTTGAAGTAAGAAATCTTTCTGGGTAAATAGGTACTTCTGGAAATTACACTAATCCTTTAGGCAAAGGTGGAATCATTTGTACATGACTGCTGCAAGGCACTAAATGCTTCTATAGGATTGAAAGAATCCTTTCCATTTTGCCTTAAAGGCTTAGGAGTAATAAGGAATGACTGAGCTAATCCATCTCAATTTTGGTCACTCATCTAAAAGCAGGGTTAACATATAAAACATTTGATAGAGAGGGCTTAACATATAACTCATATTCATACATACTACTAACAAATTGTCATAATAGTGCTTGGTGAAAGAAAAAAAAGCTGATAAATAGAATTTAAATGCATTCACATGGGTTTATTAAAAAATCTGTTAAAGAATTACATATTAGGCAAACTAGAAGTGTTCTTGTCACGTAAATTTAGGAAACTAAAGTGAAAATAAAGTCTAAAGGTCTAATAACATATTGTGTGAAGAAACTTTGTTTCTATACTTCAACAACCCTTTTAAGAGTATAGCTTATTTGAATAAATACTTTTTAGCATCACCTGCTTTGAAACAGACTTACTGCCTGGCCAAGTTATTGACTACAGCTATTATGCAAGGATCAAGATGACTTTTCAAAATTTGACTGCAGGAACTCCTTTCTTTTTTTTTCTTTGAGACAGAGTCTCACTCTGTCGCCCAGGCTGGAGTGCAGTGGCGCGATGTCAGCTCACTGCAACCTCCGCCTCCCAGGTTCAAGTGATTCTTCTACCTTAGCCTCCCAAGTAGGTTATTTCTTAAATAGTTGAACTAACCTTTCTGTGGAAACATGACTTACATTCTGGGCTTAGATGATACTGAAATAAACAATAAAGCACTGTCCACAACGTAAAGGAGCTCAGGGACACTAGAAAATGGTATCTACCAACTAGTTTAACTGTGACCAAAAATAATCACAATGAAAAAGTAAGTCCCAAGGGAATATAAGGTTGTAAAAGGCAGGAATTTGGGGGTTTTGTTCACTGCTGCATCCTCCCATATACATCAAGCCTCCCACTTGCTAGACAATCAAACTTGTTCAAACATCTCTTTGAACAAATCAAAGAGATGTTCCTGGTGTACATTAGGGGTCAACCCAAATTCATTTCATATATTAATATTTAATAATCTCCCACCAACTTGAGAAGCTATCACTGAAGCTAACTGTACTATATTGTCCACTTTTGAGGAAAATGTGTGACAAAAAAATATGGTTTTTACTCTTGAGGAGCACAGACACAAGTAATTTTGAAATTGGTATGCCTGTTAATAAAGAAAAAGTGGGATAGTATGCTGGGGACATAACATTTCATGTATTTCCATCTTCGTGAAAACCCCTCTAAACATGGTAAGAAAAACCTGTGCTAACATACAGGTGCTGCTTTTTTCACCCACTGGGGCATCACTTAAGGCACCTGTGCCGGCATCTGCCTGGTGGTGCTCACAGATGGAAGACATTAATCATCTGTTTGGTGCTCCCACCTTGTCCATCCAGCTTCAAATATAACTGCAGTGAGCTAAACGAGTCAGCATCTGGTCGTCCAAAGGCTAGTGTAGCACTCTCAAAGCAGAAAAGGAAAAAGTTCACACTTCAGAGGCCTGAATCAATGCCAGAAGTGTATATGTTGCCTCAAGGTTTCACAGACTCCCTAATGATCTTTAGTTCCCTGGATACCAAGGCAAAGACAGATCTGAAAGTTGCAGAAAAACAGGTGGGTTGTCATACATAAGACTGAAGCCCCAGGCAATATAAATGGTATTTGTTCACACCACGGATTAACTGCTTTGAAGGATCAAAATGGGTAAGACAGCTACATTCAACATTTAAGAAGATTTTCTCAATAACAAAGCACTTGAAATGTGAATAAGTTATACTTTTATTTTTCAGAAACAAAAATGACAAGTGGCAACTGGCCTTTGTAAAAGATTAAAGAGTATCAGGGTAATAAGCTATCTCTCATAGAGACAGAAGCCCAAGAAACGCTATTACACAGCTCTCAAAGAAAGTCCTATTAAATAAATCTCAGAATAATATACCTTTATGTAAGTCAACAGAACAAAAACCACAAAAATCATACAGAACTCATAAAATGGCAGATGAAGGAAAAAGAGAAATCTTTAAATCCACATATTAGAAGTTCTCTATTAAAATCAATGAGGCTCAAAATCCTAAAACAGAAAAAAGAAGTATGTTAAAACACAACATTTATTAAGAGTCCAGTGAGGTTACTACAGATGTACATTTTAACATTTCATTTACTTGCTCAATACATTTTTTTTTCTCACTCTTGGAGCACTTCTGTATAATGCAGAGATTACATGAATGACAATGCAGATATTGGCTCTGAAATCCTAATTAAATGTTTATAGAATAGGCTAAAAAGAATGAGATTACTCTTAAAATTACGTCTCCTTAATTTTTTTTAGATGTCACTCTGTCATCCAGACTGGAGTGCAGTGGCATGATCTAGGCTCACCACAACCTCTGCCTCCGGGTTCAAGCAATTCTCCTGTCTCAGCCTCCTGAGTAGCTGGGACTACAGGCGTACGCCACAATGCCCAGCTAATTTTTGTATTTTTTAGTAGAAACGGGGTTTCACCATATTGGACAGGCTGGTCTTGAACTCTTGCCCTCATGATCCGCCCGCCTCAGGCCTCCCAAAGTACTGGGATTACAAGCGTGAGCCACCGCACTGGCTATTTGTTTAATTTTTACCTGCTATGGCTGCGAAACAATCTACTTTTGAAAGAGACACAATTTACAGTATGAATAATAAAAGTTACATGAAACTACACAACCTGTCTCATAAGGAGAAACAACTTCCAAAATGAAAATGCCTAATACAAAACGATACAGTCGACAGGAACCAGGGTAGGATGGGAGGAAGATAACAGCCATGTAATAGAATAAATGGAAGACCTAGATTCTAGTTTCAGTTTTGCACTACCTAGTTGTGTCTTAGCCTCAGCTTCCTTAGCTCTCAATTTTTTTCCTGGTAAGAAGAGGTAGATGGATTTCTAAGCTTTATTCCAACTTGAAGGCTCAATGACTTATAGTTTATAAGATTTGAAAACTTTTTGGACAATCAGTTGAGTAAACTCCTTACATCTTGAGAGTGTGCCATTGTTCAATCCCATGACAATAACTAAAAGGTGTATGCATAATTTTACTGTTAGAAAAGAAAAAATTCGCCGGGCGCGGTGGCTCAAGCCTGTAATCCCAGCACTTTGGGAGGCTGAGGCGGGTGGATCACGAGGTCAAGAGATCGAGACCATCCTGGTCAACAAGGTGAAACCCCGTCTCTACTAAAAATACAAAAATTAGCTGGGCATGATGGTGCATGCCTGCAGTCCCAGCTATTCGGGAGGCTGAGGCCAGAGAATTGCTTGAACCCAGGAGGCGGAGGTTGCGGTGAGCCGAGATTGTGCCATTGCACTCCAGCCTGGGCAACAACAGCAAAACTCCGTCTCAAAAAAAAAAAAAAAAAAAAAAAAAAGAAAAGAAAAAATTCCACCTAAAGGGCAAAAGTATACTTCATATCCTATTTCTATTCTATAAGATAGAAAATGCATGTCTATTCTCTTGCTGGCCTCTAGACGCAGTCTTTGAGCTAGAGTTGACTGAAAAACCTAGTACTAGGATAACGGTCAAGACATCTACCCTGTCTTTCTCTCTGCCTGTCTGTGTCTATGAAAGCTGCTAGACAGTTCAAAGTGAACTATTACTTAAGAACTACCCTTTACCCTTCATGATATATAGGATTTCTCGATTACAGAGAATGATTATACCAGGAAATGGTTTTCCTGATATTCTACCAAAATCCTTTCTGGGAAAAACTTTGCATTATTGGAAGATTATTAGAATAGACTAATGTATGGTAATTGAGATAAGAAACCTTGTAGTAGCCGAGTCCTAGAAAACCAGAAAGCTGAACCAGGAAGAAGAATGGTATCTCTGACTTCAGCAGGTTTATCACCTGTTTAAAGCTGAGGCTGGCCAGGTGCAGTGGCTGACGCCTGTAATCCCAGCACTTTGGGAGGCCTAGATGGGTGGATCACCTAAAGTCAAGAGTTTGCCACTAGCTTGACTAAAATGGAGAAACTCCCTCTCTTACTAAAAATACAAAAGTTAGCTCGGCGTGGTGGCGCGTGCCTACAGTCCCAGCTACTGGGGAGGCTAAGGCACAAGAATCGCTTGAACCTGGGAGGCGGAAGTTGCAGTGAACTGATATTATGCCACTGCACTCCAGCCTGGACAACAGAGCAAGACTCTGTCTCAATCAATCAATCAATCAATAAAATAAAGCTGAGGCCAATTAATAACTCTTACAGGCAGAGCCAAACTTTAGGTTAGAATAAGCACTTACAGGGAATTCAGGCTTTGGATCCTATCAGTATCTATTTTCAGTTTTAGGGAGGAGAAGCAAAGGAGGAAGTAAAAGATTATACTGATCCTTAGAGGGATGGGCAGCAGAAATATCTGCTATGCTGAACTATTTACGGCACGTACTTTCATCATAACCATCATATAAGAAATGCCTTTTTTTGATGTTACTTTTTTCTTGTGAACTTTGTCCTTTAACCATATACACTGCAAAGAGTCTGAAGTGAGAACCGCAGGAACCATGAGCGTGGACTAAAATCCTTCTCAAAGGACTGGAGATGTTTCAGGCATAGGGTGATCTGAGAGGTCTATATGGTCTTAAAATTTTCTATGGTACTAAAATTCTCATAATTTTATGTGAATAATATACTATAAGATTAGATATTATATATATATATGTATATATCACTTACTGTTTATTTTTTAAAATATTTATGGATATAATTGTGTTTTTCTAAATGTTTCATTAGTAATACTCAGTCTTGTAAGTCTGGTTCCATAATAATCTATAATGTAACTACTTCCATCTGAAGGTCCAACAATCTAGAAGAGACAAAATTTCAAAATTATTCATTTTACAAAAGATATTTCACAAAACTTTGAGTTTACTTTTCTCAGTTGTTAATAAAGTATTTCAGAAGCAAAACCTAAGCAGGTAATTTAGTGACTCATGTAGCTGAAAAGAATACTGGGATAGCTCAAAGGATCAAAAGAAAAGCTGCAGGGGCCGGGCGCGGTGGCTCAAGCCTGTAATCCCAGCACTTTGGGAGGCCGAGGCGGGTGGATCACGAGGTCAAGAGATCGAGACCATCCTGGTCAACATGGTGAAACCCCGTCTCTACTAAAAATACAAAAAATAAGCTGGGCATGGTGGTGTGTGCCTGTAATCCCAGCTACTCAGGAGGCTGAGGCAGGAGAATTGCCTGAACCCAGGAGGCGGAGGTTGCGGTGAGCCGAGATCGCGCCATTGCACTCCAGCCTGGGTAACAAGAGCGAAACCCCGTCTCAAAAAAAAAAAAAAAAAAAAGAAAAGCTGCAGGAACCAAGGACTGAATTCTGTGCTCCCTGGGCCCTTTGCTTCCCTGCCTCTTTGCTTAGCTCTGCTTGTCTTCATTCTGCAGAGCGGCACTCTCAACTAATTGCCAACAGCTCGAGAGTCACATATTCCCAGCTCAGCAGCTCCTAATAGAAAAAAAGTAAAATTTTCTTCCCCAATGTTTATATACCAATTCCAGGGAAAGACTTTTATCGATCTGCTTGGTTTTTATGCCTACGGTGGACAAACTACTATATCCAAAGGAACAGATTTAATATGATTAGCCAGGCCAGACTGCCTGTGAGAGATGAGGTAGTATCATTGGCAGTTCTGCCAGAAAGAACCACGTGGAATGGAAAAGGAAGAGGTAGAAAAGACAACACACGTTCACCACAACCATCTTGTCTACTTAATCACATATGTGACAATCTAGTTAACATAATCTCTATAAATTATCCTCTAAGGTCGCAGTCTTCAAACTATAGCCTTAAAGGTGGACAAAAATTTACCAAGGTGTATGTAGGCCCAGAAGGGAAATTAGTCTTGAGATATGAATTCCCCAAATACTCTTTGTAAAACAAATCTACCTGGTACCATGCTACAGTGGAAGCATCCCGTCAGTCTCCCTTCCCACTGCCCCTCCCTGTCATTTCACCCACTTATTAACAGTAAAGCATACCTACCATCCAGGATACCCTGAGTCTTATGATGACATATTTCCCTGAGGTGTGAAAGCTTCTGAAGTGCCAAAGAGATAACTCAAAATACTGGATTTAGGGAAATCTCTTTTACTCACATCTGTTCCAAAAATGCATTTCCAGTAACATTTTACATCTTTTTGCTTAAAAATAATTTGCTGAATTTGCAACATGTTTATGCTGTTTTGATCAACTGTATATCATTATTATGACAACTCAGTCAAAAAAAATCATGGAAAAATGTTAAATATTTTAATTTTAATGAATAAGATCATTAGTAGGAAGTTTTCTTTCTTTCTTTTATTTATTTATTTTTGAGATAGGGTCTCACCCAGGCTGGGGTGCAGTGGCATGATCTTGGCTCACTACAACCTCTACCTCCTGGGCTCTAGTGATCCTCCCACTTCAGCCTCCTAAATACCTGGGACCACAGGCGTGAGCCATTACACCTGGCTAATTTTGTTTTTGTATTTTTTTTTGTAGAGATAGGTTTTCACTATGTTGAACAGGCTGGTCTCATACTCCTAGTACTAGGATGATGGTTAAGACCATCAAGTGATCTTCCTGCCTCGGCCTCCCAAAGTGCTGGGATTACAGGTGTGAGCCAATGGGCCCAGCCTAGTAGGAAGTTTTTAAACATAAAAATATATTACAAAAAATAACAAAAACAAAACAAACAAATATATATATATGTATGTGTGTGTGTGTGTGTGTGTGTGTGTTTGTATAACATTAGGATAAAAATCTGTAGAAGAGGAATAAAAATAAAAATTCAAGAAAGAAGTAATTTAAAAATTATAATGGTTAGTGAAGAGTTCATGCATGTCTTTTTAAAGTGGGTGATATTTAAAATCCTATGATATTTATATTCTGTTGGATACATTTCAAAATTGATGTAACACTTTTATTTAAATATGTAAATATTTGCAAACTAGAAGTTACATCCTTTGCAACTATTTAAACTTATGATAGAAAACTTAAATGTAAATTTAAAGATATGTGGAGGGTATGGACTTTGTTTTTGAAATTGAAGGACACTGCTATAAAGCACTCTTCATTTTAAAAATGAATTTGATCTTAAAACTATTCAACAAATATTTAATTCCTATGATATTCCAGGTTCTATGCTAGACATTTTATACCAACAGTGAATCAAATACCATCTCTGCCAACAGGGAACTTACTCTAATGAACTACACGTTAATATTCAAATAATGCTTACAAAGCATATATGTGCCATAGATCATGTCATGTGCTGTTATGCATACTTACTTTCTAAAGATTAAACTGATTTGGCTTGACACTTATGAATTTACATAAAAATTAACTGTAATCCCAGCACTTTGGGAGGCCAAGGCAAGAAGATGGCTTGAAGTCAGAAGTTTGAGACCAGTGTGTGCAAAAAAGCAAGACTTTGCCTCTACAAAAAAAAATGAAAACAAAAAATTAGCTAGGTGTCATGGCATATACCTGTAGTCGCAGCTACTCGAGAGGCTGAGGTAGGAGGAGTGCTTGAGCCCAGGAGTTCAAGGCTACAGTAAACTATGATCACACCACTGTGTTTCAGCCTGGATGGCAGAAGACAACCCTATTTAAATAACCAAATTAAGTCAGTAAGGTAAAGTACTAGACTGAAAGGAAAACTTGGAAGAGAAAGCTGTCTCTTTCTATAACCAGCTGTAGGATCAAATTTAATCCTTCCTGGATCACAATTTTTCTTATTGATTATAATGAAGAATACAATAAGCTAATCTGTACAGTATTTTTAAAGTTTTTTTTTTTTTTTTTTTTGTTAAGAGGGGGTTTCGCTCTTGTTACCCAGGCTGGGGTGCAATGGCGCGATCTCGGCTCACCGCAACCTCCGCCTCCTGGGTTCAGGCAATTCTCCTGCCTCAGCCTCCTGAGCAGCTGGGATTACAGGCACGCACCACCATGCCCAGCTAATTTTTTGTATTTTTAGTAGAGACGGGGTTTCACCATGTTGACCAGGATGGTCTCGATCTCTTGACCTCGTGATCCACCCGCCTCAGCCTCCCAAAGTGCTGGGATTACAGGCTTGAGCCACCGCGCCCGGCCATATTTTTAAAGTTTTAATGTATTCCATGACTCCAAGATTTATATACAAACACCTTAGCTTAAGACACTACAAAGGATCATCAACACACTTTTCTACGAACTATCTGATCGAAGAAACTGTTTTATTTACTTTAAAAAAATATACATCAGCCAGCTGGGCACAGTGGCTGACACCTGTAATCTCAGCACTTTGGTAGGACGAGTCACCTGAGGTTGGGAGTTCAAGACCAGCCTGACCAACATGGAGAAACCCATCTCTACTAAAAATGCAAGCCATGGTGACACATGCCTGTAATGCCAGCTACTCAGGAGGCTGAGGCAGGTGAATCCCTTGAACCCGGGAGGTGGAGGTTGCGGTGAGCCAAGATCGCGCCACTGCACTCCAGCCTGGGCAACAAGAGTGAAACTCCGTCTCAAAAAAAAAAAAAAAAAGAAAAAGAAAGAAAGAAAACTATCAGCTATAAAGATTTCCACTATTTAGATCCATATTCCTTTGCCAAATTAAAAAAAAAAAAAAAAACAACCTAAGGCAGGGTGCAGTCGCTTATGCCTGTAACCCTGGCACTTTGGGAGGCCAAGGCGGGAAGATCTCCTGAGGCCAGGAGTTTGAGACCAGCCTGGTTAACATGGCAAAACTCACTCTCTAAAAAAATTAAAAATAAAAAAATTAGTTGGGCATGGTGGTGCACGCCCGTAATCCCAACTACTACGAGGGAGGCTAAGGCATGAGAATTGCTTGAACCCAGGAGGCAGAGGTTGCAGTGAGCTGAGACTGCACCACTACACTCCAGCCTGGGTAACAGAGTGAGGCTCTATCTCAAAAAAATAAATAATAAAACCTATTTTAAGCACCCACATACACATATATAACAAATGTAATAAATGTGCCAATTCTAACATCTTACATTATGAATATATTATTGTATTGTTAATTATAAAATTATGCATCTTTTAAAATATCCCATACTGGATGGGATGTTGAGGCAGGAGGATTGTTTGGGCCCAGAAGTTTGAGGCTGCAATGAGCTACGATCACGCACTGCACTCCAGCCTGGGAACAGAACAAGACCCTGTCCATAAAAAAATAAAAGTAACATATCCCAACACTGGGAAATTTTTTACTCAGAAAATATATCCATGTCCATTTGTTCACTGACAAGAAACAGTGAAACCTAAAATTATGAGTTTATTTTTCTGCTAAGAAATATCCCGAAGCTGGCTGGGCACAGTGTCTCATGTCTGTAATCCCAGCACTTAGGGAGGCTGAGGCAGGAGAATAGCTTGAGCCCAGGAAGCGGAGGTTGTGGTGAGCCGAGATTGTGACACTGCACTCCAGACTAGGTGACAGAGCAAGACTCCATCTCAAAAAAAAAAAAAGTCCTCTGTTTGTATATTTTGTTGTCTACATCTAGCAAACTATCAAGTATATCACCTTTTCCAGCACTGGTAGTGGATTTATGGCAATTATGCTTTTAGTTCTTTTGATCAAAAAGGCATAGGCTACGTCTTTGATCAAACAAACTGGCTCACACAGATGTGACTCCATAGCCTTGGCTTTATTTTGGTCTAAACTGAAAAGCTTAGGCTTTTAAAAATGTTTGTAAAATGCAAAGATTTAAACAAGATAAAAATCAAGAAAACTGTTTATTAGGCCTACAGTCCCCAAGGAAATATTTTATTATGATTATTTTTTTGAGACAGAGTCTCACTCTGTTGCTCAGGCTAGAGTGCAGTACTACAATCACGGTTCACTCTACAGCCTTGATCTCTCAGGCTCAAGTGATCCTCCAACTTCAGCCTCCCGAGTAGCTGGAACTGCAGGTATACACCACCACACCTGGCAAATTTTTTTAAAAAATTTTTGTAGAGAAGGAGTCTCACTGTGTTGCCCAGGCTGGACTTGAACTTCTGGGCTCCAGTGATCCCTCCACCTAGGCCTCCCAAAGTGTTGAGATTATAGGCACTCAGTTGGAAATATTTTGTTTCTGAAAATAGGTGGAATCTATTATCAAAATATTCTTGGAAAAGATCACAGGTTCCTTTAGGGCAAGGACCCCATGTTATTATACCTAAGTTGGTGCTCACTAAACCCATTTCCAATGATGGCCTAAAACCTATTATTAATACATATAGTTTATCACATCAGCTTTCATTTTTATTCATTAACTCTCAAATGAAACTATGAAATTCAGGAATTTAGTCCTACTATGGTTTGACTGTTTATGTCCCTACAGAATTCCTATGTTGAAGTCTAACCCCAAATGTGTTGGTATTAAGAGGTAACGCCTTTGGAAAGTTATTAAGTCATTAGAGCTCCACCATCCATTAATGGGATTAATGACTTTATGCCTTACACCATGTGGGCACATATAGAAGGCACCATTTATGAAGCAGAGAGCCCTTACCAGACACTGGCACACTGATATTGGACTTTCCAGCCTCCAGAACTATAAGAAATAATTTTCCATTGTTTGGAAATAATCCAGTCTAGGCCAGGCATGGTGGCTAATGCCTGTAATCCCAAGAGTTTGGGGGGGGCTGAGGTGGGCTGATCATCTGAGGTTAGGAGTTCAAGACCAGCCTGGCCAACAAGGTAAAACTCCTTCTCTACTAAAAATACAAAAATTAGCCAGGTATGATGGTAGGCGCCTGTAATCCCAGCTACTCGGGAGGCTGAGACATGAGAATTGCTTGAAGCCGAGAGATAGAGATTGCAGTGAGTGGAGATTGTGCCACTGCACTCCAGCCTGGGCAATAGAATGAGACTCAGTCTAAAAAAACCATAGAACAACAACAACAACACAAAGAAATAATCCATCTAGCCGGGCGCGGTGGCTCAAGCCTGTAATCCCAGCACTTTGGGAGGCTGAGGCGGGTGGATCACGAGGTCAAGAGATCGAGACCATCCTGGTCAACATGGTGAAACCCCGTCTCTACCAAAAAAAAAAAAAAAAAAAAATACAAAAAATTAGCTGGGCATGGTGGTGTGTGCCTGTAATCCCAGCTACTCGGGAGGCTGAGGCAGGAGAATTGCCTGAACCCAGGAGGCGGAGGTTGCGGTGAGCCGAGATCACGCCATTGCACTCCAGCCTGGGTAACATGAGTGAAACTCCGTCTCAAAAAAAAAAATCCATCTAAAGTATTTTGTTATAGCCCCAAATGGACTAAAACAGGTCCTACAGGAAAACAATCACTTTTTTTAAAAAACTACCATTTTCAGCATCTCATCCTGCTTATACCTGGCACAAAGCCACACTTTGTATAAGGCATACTGCATTGAGTTCCAAATCAGCAAAAATTTTTGAGGGCATACTCTGTTTAACATGCTACTGGTACTACAGGAGATTAATAAAGGTCATTTTTCTTCAAAAATGTATGTGCGAAAAGTCAAATCCATTGTTTAAAACTTAAAAACTAATACAAAGCAGCATATAACCCAGTGTTAAGAGTGGCATATAATAAATATCAAACTCATGAAACATACTTTACAAATCTGTTAAATATATTTATAAAATCCATAAATGCCTCAGACTTTATGCTGCTTTTTCAAATTTCTGCTGCTTGTATGGTTATTAGTCCTTTAAGGAATTCCACTCTATAATATTAATAGGAAAAAAAATAAAAGCAATTTCTTCCGTGATGAACAGAATTTTTTAAAAAATTGTGACAAAGAAAGAACTCAGCATACTTCCAATAACTTTCTATATTGTAACACTTATATCCATTTCCTCCACATATTCTCATCTTTCTGATTCGTGGCTGTTTGGCTCCACTTAACATAAGAGATTTTCTTTTTGTTTTGCAGAATATACATCAGTGTTTTCAGTATAATTAAAAATGCCCAGGCCAGGCGTGGTGGCTCACACCTATAATCCCAGCACTTTGGGAGGCCGAGGCGGGTGGATCACCTGAGGTCAGGAGTTTGAGACCAGCCTGACCAACATGGTGAAACCCCATCTTTACTAAAAATACAAATTAACTGGGTGTAGTGGTGCCCGCCTGTAATCCCAGCTATTTGGGGGGGTGAGGTAGGAGAATCGCTTGAACCTAGGAGGCAGAGGTTGCAGTGAGCGAAGATCGCACCATTGCACCCCAGCTTGGGCGACAAGAGTGAAACTCCATCTCAAAAAAAAAGCCTAGATTGCGTGAATGAGGAAAGAGATTTAAATGTAATCAAAACATTCTCATTTTTCTGATAAGAAACTTGTATTGTCTAATCTATCCTTCATGATGTATATAAAAATATAAAGCGGCCGGGCGCAGTGCCTCACACCTATACCCAGCACTCTAAGAGGCTAAGGCAGGCAGATCACCTGAGGTTGCGAGTTCAAGACCAGCCTGACCAACATGGAGAAACCCCATCTCTACTAAAAATCCAAAATTAACCGGGTGTGGTGGCGTGGTGGGGCACATGCCTGTAATCCTAGCTACTTGAGGCAGAAAAATAACTTGAACCCAGGAGGCAGAGATTGCGGTAAGTCAAGACTGTGCCATTACACTTCAACCTGGGCAACAAGAGCGAAACTATCTCAAAAAAATAAATAAATAAATAAATGGCACAAAAGAATGAGTGTTTTAGCCAGGCGCGGTGGCTCACGCCTATAATCCCAGCACTTTGGGAGGCCGAGGCGGGTGGATCACGAGGTCAAGAGATCGAGACCGTCCTGGTCAACACGGTGAAACCCCGTCTCTACCAAAAATACAAAAATTAGCTGGGCATGGTGGTGCATGCCTGTAGTCCCAGCTACTCGGGAGGCTGAGGCAGGAGAATTGCTTGAACCCAGGAGGCGGAGGTTGCGGTGAGCCGAGATCGCGCCATTGCACTCCAGCCTGGGTAACAAGAGCGAAACTCCGTCTCAAAAAAAAAAAAAAAAAAAAGAATGAGTGTTTTAAAATTTTCAAAAATACCTTATGAACAACTATATATAGAGTAAAAAACAGAGTAGTTACATACAATAGTTACCCACAGCTGAAAGATGGTATGCTATACATGTATCACTGATTTCTATTTTCTTGACTGTATTCTATGTATTATTTCATACCATGCATCATCGTTTATATTATTTGTATATCTTTAGGAACAAAAATAGAAACTTTCCAAGTTTAATAACAAATAGACAAACTCATAAAAGTATTTTAAGGAAATATAGCAACATGTAAAACTTAACTTTAGTAATATGTGCATTATACTTTGTGATGTTTCTGTTCAAAGACAAACTATAACTAGACTCTTAGATTTTTGTTAAAAACATTGTGAAACAAAGTACAGTTTGTTTTTATGGGTCTTGAATCCATGCCAGATACGTTTACGGGATCACAGTCCAACAGAAACACATTGCTACTCACTGGGAATTAATATTTAATGGCCAAAAAAAAAAAAAAAGAAAGAAAAATAATCAGTCATGGAGAGAATGGGGAAGAAAAGAAAAATAAACAAAAAGATGAGTCAGGGCCAGGCACGGTGGCTCATGCATGTAATCCCAACACTTTGGGAGGCGGAGATGAGAGGGTCATTTGAGCCCAGGAATTCTCTAAAACTGATGTTGTCAACATCAAACATTAAATATGTTAAATTGCATGAAAACTAAGGCTACACATCTTATCTGGCTATGTTTGAAATGAATTTATTATAATCTCACTCAATTTGAAAGGAGTCTAAACTGATCATGCCTCTTAAAATGTCTTATTTAGGGAAATTTACTGCAAATATTCACGCACTCTCATTCTACACCTCAATAATTTCTTAATGTGACAGACTCCTAATCCCAGAAGATCTTTAAGTTAAATAACTAGAGGCCAGGTGCCGTAGCTCACACCTATAATAACAGCACTTTGGAATCTGACGTGGGCAGACTGCTGAGCTCAGGAGACCAGACTGGGTAACATGGCAAAACCTTGTCTCTTCAGAACATACAAAAATTAGCCGGGTATGGTGGTGCACACCTGTAGTCCCAGCTACTTGGGAGGCTGAAGTGGGAGGATCGCTTATGCCCAGGAAGCAGAGGTTGCCAGTGATCTGAGATCACACCACTGCACTCCAGCCTGTGAAACAGAGTGAGACCCTATCTCAAAAAAAAAAAAAAAAGTAACTGTTTATTGTAAATGTTCATGTATAAATGAACCAGAAAATAGCTCTACAATTTGATATAACTAAAGCTACATGCAATAATATCACCAAAGAAAGAACCTAGCATGAAAATATTAACTAAATGGTTAGGTTTCAAAGACACTTTGAATTCTGGATATCTTAACTCAAAGAATCCCAATAATATATTAAATTCCTTGGATCCTCACTGAAAGTGAGAAACTCATTTCTAAGCATATGTGCACAAGTACCTTAGCCTCTTCATGCCTGCTTGCCTGTCCCACAGTCAGAGAAGGCAGGATATTTGGTTAGGCATATGTTTACGAGTACAGATAGGAAAATTCCAACTTTAAAACCAAATATTTTCCTTGTTTAATTCTGGTATCTTATTGGTCCATATGCTGCCTCCTCCTCACAGTATGGTATCCAAATCTCCTAGATTGTGACTTTCTTTTAAAGCATAATGATAACATCAAGCAGACAGAATTGAAGAGTGGAAATACTATATGAGAAAGCAGAGCAAAACAGATGATGCTCTAAATGCACACTGACACACTTGCTGAAGACATTAGGTGCTCCATAAATGCTTGCTGAAATGCTGTTTGTCAACATTTGTTGTGAAAAATTCATCTCTTTCTCTAATTTAAGAATCCTCGTAAGTTAACCACAATCAGTTCTACATAATTTAATGGAAAACATCTGGTGGCACTTTTAAATGTTTAAGGATAGAATTTCACACACTATGCCTGCCCCCATACCCACTGCAGCAGGAGAAAATGAGGCTAAGGAGAAAAGCAAGATGAGTATCAGGAGAGCCCTAAATATGTATATCATTTGTTTATCCATATCTATATTCTCAGATTTTCTAAAGAATGCCCCATCCTTTCTTTTTTTTTTTTTTCATTTTAGCTTAAGCTAGCTGGATTTTAGTTTCTGTATTTGCAAACAAATACTAGTATAGAGTGCCTGTCCAGTGCAAAAGAAAATCTTGTCTCTGCCTCCACAATGTCCATATGTATAACAGAATCGTACCAATGTCCTTTTATGGTAATTGACAAGGTGACCACGATAATGAGGAAAAGAAACAGGTTTGAAAAATAACCACAATCCCTCTTAGAGACAATATAAATTAAAAAGATTTTGAGAAGTTATTCAGTAAAGAAACTTCTTTAACTCAGTTGAACTCACATTTATAAATCATATTTGAGCATGGAATCTTTTTAAATGAACTTCTTATGTCTTTGGGAACTACTAACTGGTAGAGCACAGTTTGAGAAATGCTAGTTGGAAGCATGACCAGGATTCCTTAGATCTAGCATACGAAGAAAAATGGAAACAACCATTCCTATCTGCTTCCTCATATACTAAAAATGTTAAATATAACAGGAGATCACAGAACTCAATTTTGAATGTAAAAGTAACATTCTAGATTGAGAAACTTACCTGCATTGAAATAAGAATGAAATCAATCAGGCTCCCAATTCCACAAAACCCAACAGTGCAAAACTTTAACAAACCTAGAAAAGAAGGTAAAGTCATTTATACTCTGGAAAGTCTTCTAAATATTAACAAACTGTTCCATTTTCCAATAAACTATTATATATATCACAAGCTTTTTATATCAAGAACATAAAAGTTACAATTTAAAAAATCAAATCTTCACTTGAAAATGAGAAAAGTTTAAAGGAACCCTCTACATAGAAATGCCAAAAAATAATATATTAATTCTCTTAACAAATAAATATTAGTAACTGAAAAAAAAACCTCAATATAATCTAACAAAATTTCTAAGAGAAAAGGCCTAAGGAAGTAATCTTTAAATCTCAACACACCAGAATTACAAAACATCTTTTAGTCCTAAAATCCTTAATTACTTATTTAGACTTCATACGTTATATGACCCAAAATTTACTATACATTTGGAAAGTTCAAATATATAAATTGTCGTGCCAAAAAAAAATCAGGAAAAAACACTGATCTTGTTGTAAAATTGCAAAATTTTATTACCAATCCAATTATCTTTAATTCATCCTATATATTTATTTTTCCTACATATCTCCTGTTTATTAACTCTATAATCAAAATCAACAATTCTGTGCTGAGCATTATATACAGCTTTGTCTTTGGTCCCAACCCAAGAGCTAAGATGCTAACATAGATCATAACAGAGTATCTAATATAGGACATCTACAACAATATAACTCAAAAACATGATTGTAAGAGGCAGATTGGGGGTGGGCTGGGGGTGGGATGATTAATCTCTTATGAATTTAAACTTGAATTTCTTACAACACATCTCCTATGAGATATAAAAATGGTATAAGACAAGACTCTTGGTGAAAATTTAGTTCCATATATCAACTACAAATAGATGCCAGCTAAAAAGCCTAAGAGAGGATGAGATCGCCTCCCACAATCTGGGAATACACAAATAAGACTGAGCTATGTAGGGACCTTAGATGATTTTTCCCCCCACATATAGAAGAATAATGTTGTAAGTACAGAAATAATATATGGCAGTAAGTTAATAACTATTAAAATACAGAGATAATTAAAAATTTTGCTTTTAGTTTCCTCAAAACATTTATTACTTACCTAACATTTTATCTTTGATTACTATCTATCACACAGAAGCCCCATTAGGGCCAGGCCTTTTATCTGCTTTCTTCACTCCTGTGTCCTTAGTGCCAACAACATTGCCTGGCATATAGTAAATGCTCAATATTTACTAAATAAATTGATAAATCTTCTCATATTTCTGTTTCCCAAACACTTCCATCATTTCATCCATTACCCCTTAGTTTTTCTCATTAGCTGCACAGTACTATAGCAGCCCAAGGAAAACTGTCTGCTGACATTTTATCCACTCATGTCTCATGCCTATAATCCCAGCACTTTGGGAGGCCGAGGTGGGTGGATCACCTGAGGTCAGGCGTCCGAGACCAGCCTGGCCAACCTGGCGAAACCCTGTTTCTACTAAAACTACAAAAATTAGCTGGGGATGATGGTGGGTGCCTGTAACCCAGTTACTCGGGAGGGTGAGGCAGCAGAATCACTTGAATCCAAGAGGTGGAGGTTACAGTAAGCTGAGATTGCACCACTGCACTCCAGCCTGGGTGACAAACGGAGGCTTTGTCTCAAAAAAAAAAAAAAACAGAGAAGAGAGACAGAACATTAAGTATGATCCCTCCAGAGTTCTATTTTTAACTGCTAGTCCATGAAGATAGGTAATCACATCAGGGCCTTTGCTTTTTTTGTGCCATTTTCCAAGGATATTCTTCCTTTAGGCCACTTCTTCAGAGAAGTCTTCTCTAACCTGCTTGTCTGAAGCAGCATGTCACCCCATTCCCGCCCCATAACCCATTATGCCTGGCTAGTTTTTAAATTTTTTTTAAATTTAACAGGGTCTCACTATGTTGCCCAGGCTGGTCTTGAACTCCTGGGACCAAGTGATCCTCCTGCCTTGGCCTCCCACACCTGACCTAAATTTCTTTTTTCTTGTTATTTTTTTTCTCAGACCTCTCAGGGATGAGTGAAGTTTTTGATTATAATAACTGCAGTAGGAGAAATAGTGACAACAAAAGTAGTAGATGGGCTAACATTTCTTAAATGTATCTTATCTCATTTAATTCTTATTGCCATTCCTATCTTTGTTCATAAAGTATTTTTATATTTGAAAACTTAAAACAAGTTTAAGGAGGCATTATTGGAAACCTCATGACTAAAATCATCTTTTGCCTTAAATTTGTAGAAATAGATGGACCATAGACTAGGTAACATTATACATGTGGAGTAAGATACGCTATAAGTCACTGTAATGATTAAACCTTCAAGTTTTTTTTAACAGTCAACTGGTAAGTCTAAATGTGCTACTCCAGGATTTTCTTTCTTTTCTTTCCTTCCTTATTTTCCTCTTTCTTTTTCTTTCTCCTTCTTTCTTCCTTCCCTTCCTTCTTTCCTTTGCAGGGGTCTCACTGTTTCCAAGGGTCTCACTGTGTTGCCTAGGTTGGTCTTGAACTTCTAGCCTCAAGTGATCCTCCTGCCTCCCAAAATGTTGAAATTATAGGTGTGAGTCACCAAGCCTAGCCTCTTTAAAACAGCTTCATTGTGCTACAAATGACATACATTAAAATGACATACAATGACATACATTGTATTTAAAATGTACAATTTGATAAATTTGACACTTGTATAAAACCTGTGATACAATCACTATAAGAAAAAAAGACCATTTCTGTCACCCCCAAAAGTTTCCTAATGTCCCTTTGTAATTTGTTTCTTGTCTCTCCTTGCCCCTGTCTTTCCCCAGCAAGCACTTATCTGCTTTCTGTCACTATACATTAGTTTGTCAGTTCCCTAAACTTTTAAATATCATCACTGATCTGTTCTCTAGTTTCCTTAAACGTATTACTTCAGGAGTAGTAGTATTTACTAGAGTTCCAAACACAGATATTATTCCCTTATCTAATCTTTTATCTTAGCAGAAACCTCTCATGTTCATTTTTGTGAAGCATCCTTAAGAAGGGGTTCTGTAGCATAATATCTAGATTTCCTTGAATTTATCATCTTACTCTGTTATGGGTGTTATTACATTACTTTGCCAATAAACATACTTCTATATCATTGTTTTAAATGGCTGCATAGTATTCTGTTGTGTTACACATTGTCTCTTAATTTTTTGAGGCAGTTCCTCCCTATTGAACATTTAGCTTGTTTCTAGTTTTTTTGATATTTATACGACAAATATTTATCACCGTATTACTGTCTGTCAAGTTCCGTTCAGGATACCAACTTGCACACAGATAAGGCCTCTGCCGTTAAGAATGTACATTCCAGGCCAAGAGCGGTGGCTCACACCTGTAATCCCAACACTTTAGGAGGCCAAGGCAGGTGGATTACCTGAGGCTGGGAGTTTGAGACCAGCTTGACCAACATGGAGAAAACCTGTATCTACTAAAAATATAAAATTAGCCAGGTATGGTGGTGCATGCCTGTAATCCCAGCTATTCAGGAGGCTGAGGCAGGAGAATCACTTGAACCTGGGAGGCAGAGGTTGCAGTGGCCCAAGATCACACCACTGTGCTCCAGCCTGGGCAACAAGAGCAAAACTCCGCCTCAAAAAAAAAAAAAAAAAATCCAAAGGAAGATAGATAGTGAATAAATGAACAAACCCCTGAGGCTAACAGATTTATAATTAGCACTATGAAGAAAAAAAAGCTATATATAACTAGAACTACTGCTTTTCATAACTATGAAGAAAGATTAAATAAGATTAGTTTTAAAACAGGATTTTTTTTCTTTTTTCTTAACGGGATCTCACTATGTTACTATGTTGTCTCTGCTGGCCTTGAACTCCTGGCCTCACGCAATCCCCCCACCTCAGCCTCTTGAGCAGCTGAGTCTATGGGCATACATCCCTGCACCACGCAAAAAATGAAATTTTAGATTTTGTCTATAACTACTTTCATTCCAGTCAACACTGTATTATGTAGTTAAGAATTTATTTTTAAGGCAGCGATCATTTAAAACAAAAAGGCCTAAATTCCTTAACCTTGGATTCTTAATAAAAATTAAACTGTATTTAAAATATTTAAAAATTTTAAATTGGCCAGGCACTATGGCTCATCCCTGTAATCCCAGCACTTTGGGAGGCTGAGGTGGGAGGACAGCTTGGGCCCAGGAGTTCAAGACCAGCCTGTGTAACACGGCGAAATCTCATCTCTACAAAAAATACAAAAAATAAGCCAGGCATAGTGGTGCATGCCTGCAGTCCCAGCTACTTGGGGCAGGACTGAGGACGGAGCATACCTTGAGCCCAGGAGGTCAAGGTTGCAGTAAGCCATGATCATACCACTTCACTGCAGCCTGGGCAACAGAGTGAGACCCTGTCACAAAAGAAAAAAAGAAAAAAGAAAAGAAAAGTGATTACTTCTGATACCTAAAAGGGTAACTTCTGATATCTAAGGGGACCCAATTCCATAGCAAGATACTCAAAGCATTTTATATTCATAGACTACATCTCTAGGCAATGTCACCTCCTGCATCGTTCTTCCTATACTATTGGCGAAATTATCCCCCAATCTCTCAATGCACACCTATGCTCTTTCATACCCTTTACACATGCTGTTCTCTGCAATGCCTTAAACCTCTGTAATCTCTTCATCCTTCAAAACCTGGCTCAAAGGTCACCACATCTAAGAACTTCTTTCAGTCAACTGCATCAGTCCCTTTTCTAAACTCTGACAGCACTGTGTTATGGTTCTGTTATGGTGCTGCATCATAAATTGGCCTACTCATATATTTATTTTATTTTTAACCAATATACACTATGACCGTCATTATTTCCCTGTCACTTAGTTATTTAAATGTTGAATATATGTTTAATTAAATAAACAAGTATATAGAGTACTTTAGAACATTTACTTATGAACTTATAACACTGAGTTTTAGTACAGCCGTCAGAAATACACCTACCACCAACCCCACAGTAAACACTTCTCTTTGATCTTTTGTGGGTAGCAACATGGAAGAAATAAGGTTAGCTTTGCTAGCTAGAAGGCAGAGCATACAAAAACTTTAAATTTGCTCAGTGAAGGGCTAAAATAGAAGCAGAGTAGTACAGTAAATAAAACATGATCTCCGGAGCCAGGAAATTGAGGTCACTAGCTGAGTGTCCTTGGGTAAATCTCTTAATCTTGTGACAATTTTCTTATCTATAAAACAAGATGATAACAACAAATATGTCACAGAATAAAGAAAAGACTCTAGACTCAGTAAATCCCTTAACCTCTCTGGTGACAGTTTCCCTACCTGTTAAAGAGGATTTAAAGAGGATGATAAACTCAGAGGATTGTAAGGCTCCAATAAGGGCAGGCATGTGAAAGTACTGTTTAAACAAAAGCTATGGTAAAATGTAAATAGTTTTTATAAGCATTAGTAACTATGGTAAATGTGATTACAGAAGGAAGATATAGAGAGGGAGGCTAAGGGTGACAGAAGTCAGGCTCCCACCCCAGCTCAAGTTGGAACCAAACTTCCAACCCCAACTTGTTCTGAAAGAAGTGCGTAGTTTCTAATCCCAGGGCAATGGTGAAAGAGATTTGGGTAGAAGGAAATATTTTTTGTAGGGGTAGAGGATATACATTTATTCACAAAATATTTACTAAGCATCCAGTGTGTGGCCAGCACCAGCAGTGACAGTTCCAGCGTACCATCTTAAGTAATTGCCTATACTATCTTGTGTGTGTTTTCATAAAGGCGAAAACATAGGAAAAGTCAGTATTTCTTACCTAAGCTGAACTGCTGGGCTAATTAATAGCTCTACACTCACTGAAGAATGTTGACTACAAGTCCAATTATATCGTACTTATAATATGCAAGGATTTAATCTATAAGAACACATATAATGAACTAGAATGCAGGTTTCATGGCTGGGCGTGGTGGCTCATGCCTGTAGTCCAAGTACTTTGGAGGCCAAGGTGGGCGCATTACCTGAGGTCGGGAGATCAAGACCAGCCTGACCAACATGGTGAAACCCCGTCTTTAAAAAAAAAAAAGAAAGAAAGAAAGAAAAAAGAATGTAGGTTTCATAAGGATTTCTTTTTTTTTTTTTTTCTAAGTACTTCATTTTATTAACTTGTTTAAATCTCACAACCAATCAATGGTATGGCTAATTATACTATCCCCATTTACATTACGATATATATGCATTACAGTGAGGTTAAATAACTTTATCTGAAATCATATAGCTTGTAAATAGCAGGTCCAGAATTGAATCCAAGAATCCTGACTTCAGGCCCTCCTCTTAATCATGGCATTTCTCTAATTCTTGTTCTCTGTAGCAAGTGAAGAAAATGCTTATATGTTTTTAATTTTCCCTTCCCCTTCTCTCAGGTGCTCAGTGTAATTTATATTATGAACATTCAACCTGAATTTATGAATTAATGGATAAATGATTGCTTGAATGCATGGATTGACATGAAAGATTTTGTAGAGGTTTTAGGGCAATCACACATCAAGTGATAGGAAAGCTTCCTCATTGAAAATTACAGTGTCAAAATTTAAATACCTCCATATACATAGTATAGTGTGCACAGTTCTCATACAGCTTTTTAAGACATGTGTATGTATAACAATTATAATCATCAAATGTAATGACACCAACTACAAAATTTCTTTAAAAAAAAGCCCCGGGCAGGGCACGGTGGCTCATGCCTGTAATCCCAGCACTTTGGGAGGCCATGGATTTCTTTTTAATGAAACATACTCACCCAAGGCAGGGTATCCAAGGTAAAATCGATCTGCTCCCAACCATCCAAGAAAAAGAGACAATGCAACTGCCACTTTGTATGAATAGCCATTTCTGCAAAAAATTAAAACCTGAGTGTTATATTCATATATTTCCAATGTGGACATTTTAGAAAACGAAATTATTAACTACTACTTATTTATTAATTGGTTCATTCATTCATTCATTCATTCAATTAATGTTTTTTGGATGCCTACTGTGTGTCAGGAACTATTCTAGGGTACTGAATATATTAATGAATAAAAGCAACAGAGATCCCTATCCCTATGGAGCTTACAGTCTAGTGATAACAAGCAATAAACACAAACATATTTAAAAGGTAAATCATGGCCGGGCGTGGTGGCTCAAGCCTGTAATCCCAGCACTTTGGGAGGCCGAGGCGGGTGGATCACGAGGTCAAGAGATCGAGACCATCCTGGTCAACATGGTGAAACCCCGTCTCTACTAAAAATACAAAAAATTAGCCGGGCATGGTGGCGCGTGCCTGTAATCCCGGCTGCTCAGGAGGCTGAGGCAGGAGAATTGCCTGAACCCAGGAGGCGGAGGTTGCGGTGAGCCGAGATCGCGCCATTGCACTCCAGCCTGGGTAACAGGAGCGAAACTCCGTCTCAAAAAAAAATAAAAAATAAAAAAATAAATAAAAGGTAAATCATATACCATGTTAGAAAGTCATAAATTTTATGAAAAAAAAGAAGAGCAGGCTGTGTAGAATGCCAGGAGCCATTTAAATTGGGTGGTAAGAATAGGCCTCAGTGACAGTTGAGCAGAGACCTGAGGAAAGTGAGTGAGATGCCATGACATGCTTCTGAGGAAAGAGGGTCACAGGCAAAAGAAACAGCTTGGTGCAAAGGTAGCATACCTAAAATGTTTGAGGCCAGTGTAGCAGGAGAGTGGGAGAAAGGAAAGAATATGAGCAGATGAGGTCAGAGGAGTAACAGAGGGTGGAGGAAGCAGATCACATGGTGCTTTGTACATCACTATAAATACTCTTTCACTCTAAGAGAAATGGGAAGCTACTCAAGGATCTTAAGTAAAGGTGTGACATAATCTGATTCAGATTTTTAAAATATCACTCTGGTTGCTGTGCTGAAAAGAAACTGTAGGGATTATTTGTCAACTATTGCCACAATTATGTTGTATAACAAACTACCCCCAAACTCAGTGGCTTACAATAAGGTACTATTCTCACACTTATAGACTACAGATTGTCTGTGGTTCAATGGACCTAGGCTGGTTCAGCTAGGAGATTCTGCTTCAGGCTGAGGTTTGGCTGAGCTTCGATCAGGGCTGTAAATTCAATTCAAGTCAGTTCTACTTAAATTTTCCTAGAGACTAAGCTTAAGATGTAGCAGCTAGTTGAGGCAAGTTATTTTCAGGACATATCATCTAGTACGAAAGGAAAGCTAAGGCTGGGTGTGGTGGCTGATGCCTGTAATCCCAGCACTTTGGGAGGCCAAGGTGGTCAGGACACCTGAAGTCGGGAATTCAAGACCAGCCTGACCAACATGGAGAAATCCGTCTGTACTAAAAAAAAAATACAAAAATTAGCCGGACATGGATGCGCATGCCTGGAATTCCAGCTACTCAGGAGGCTGAGGCAGGAGAATCGCTTGAACCTGGGAGACAGAGGTTGCAGTGAGCCGAGATAGTGCCATTGCACTCCAGCCTGGGCAACAGGAGCAGAACACCAACTCAAAAAAAAAAAAAAAAGAGAGAGAAGAAACAACAGCATAAGCATCGGATCACCATGCCTTTCTTGGACGTGCAGAAAAGGTTTTCAGCCTTAACCAAGATCGGTGGTGGAGAATCCAGAGTGCTGAACAGCCCTACAAGTTTCCTGCTCAATGCTATCCTTTTGAAAAAGAATGGATAAAATGTGCACATGGAATCGGTACTGTCCGGGCAGAGAAAGAGTGTAAGATAGAATATGATGATTTCATAGAGTGTATGTATACTTTGGTATAAAATGATGAAACATACGAATACCATCTGGAAGCAACAAGATAAACTGATAAAGGAAGTGAAATACACCCCTCCACCTCACCACATGGGCAAGGTGAGCCACGGCCCTGGGCAGACACAGCTACTGACATCTGGAGGCTGATCTTCATGTTCTCTGTTCTCCACTGGAAAGGTTGTTTATGGAAAACCTCCCTGTCAAAGTGTGTAAAAATAAAGTATTGCTTCATCCTAAAAAAAAAGGAAAGCTAAATCCCACAAACACATCTGCTTGTTTTGCACCTGCTAACATTATACAGGCCAAATTAAGTCACACAACCACACCCAAAAAACCAATGGAGTGCAAAGTATAGACTGTCCAATTGACAAGGACTGATGACTATTTGCTGAACAAATTCAAACTATCATGAGGAAAAAAAGAGTTTGAAGGCTACTGCAATAATCCAAGTGAGAATTAACAGTGGCTTGACCCAGAGTAGTAACAAAGGAAATAATGAGAAGTGATCAGACTCTGGATATATTCTAAAGTACCGCCAACTGATTTCTTGATGTATTAGATTTAGGGTGTGACAAAAAGGAGTAAAGATAGCACAAAAGATTTTATCCTAAACAACTAGAAGTATGTAGTTAACATTAATTGAGTTTGCGAAGGCTAAGGACAGATGGATCTTGGATATCTGAGCTGAGCTGTCTAACAGACAGCTGGGTTTACAAATCTCAAATTAGGGAGAGAAGCGTAGGCTATAGATAAAAATTAAAGACTTAAAAGCATATAGAAAGTGTTTAAAGTTTGCCTGGCATGGTGGTTCATGCCTGTAAATCCAGCACTTTGGGAGGCCGAGGCAGGAGGATCACTTGAGCCCAGTAGTTCAAGACAAGCCTAGGCAACATAGTGAGACCCCGCCTCTATTTAAAAAATAAAAAAGGAAAATATTTAAAGTTATGAGATTGCCATATGAATATAGATAGAAAAAAAAGAGAGATCCAAAGGCTCACCCAGAGGTACTCCAATATTAAGAGACTAAGGAGAAGAGAAGAAAGCAGAAAGAAGGCTAAGGAGATGTTTCTAACAGTAAAGAAGTGAAACTAGAAGAGTATGGTATCCTGGAAGTCAAGAGAAGACAGGGTATTTAGGAGAAGAGTGATTAACTGTGCCAAATGTGCCTGGTGGGTCATATAGCATGTCTGATAATTTAATTAAAAATTTAAGAAATCACTAGTGATCAGCCGGGCGCGGTGGCTCACGCCTGTAATCCCAGCACTTTCGGAGGCGAGGTGGGTGGATCACGAGGTCAAGAGATGGAGACCATCCTGGTCAATATGGTGAAACACCGTCTCTACTAAAAATACAAAAAATTCAGCTGGGCATGGTGGCATGTGCCTGTAATCCCAGCTACTCAGGAGGCTGAGTCAGGAGAATTGCCAGAACCCAGGAGGCGGGGGTTGCGGTGAGCCGAGATCGCGCCATTGCACTCCAGCCTGGGTAATGAGAGTGAAACTCCGTCTCAAAAAAAAAAAAAAAAAAAAAAGAAATCACTAGTGATCTTAGCCTGAGCAACCGTGGTGATGCAGTCAGTGAGGGCGTAAGACAGTAAAGAGTGAGCTTAAGAAACAATGGGAGAGCTGGGCACAGTAGCATGTTCCTACAGTCTCAGCTACTTGGGAGGCTGAGTGGCGAGAACTGTTTGTGGCTGAGAATTCAAGGTTGCAGTATGCTATGATAGTGTCTGTGAATGGCCACTGCAGTCCAGTTTCCTGGGCAGCATAGCAAGATCCCTGTCTCTAAAAAAAGTTTTTTAATAAAAAATAATAATATATTAAAAATAAAAGTATGAGAGAAAAAGAATTTATTAGGTAACTTTTTGGGTTTGAGATGGCGTCTCACTCTGTTGCCCAGGCTGGAGTACAGTGGCAAGGTCTTGGCTCAAGGCAACCTCCACCTCCCAGGTTCAAGCGATTCTCCTGCCTCAGCCTCCCAAGTGGCTGGGACTGCAGGTGCGCACCACCACACTCTGCTAACTTTTGTATTTTTAATAGAGACAGGGTTTCACTATTTTGGCAAGCTGGTTTCAAACTCTTGGTCTCAGGTGATCCACCCGCCCCGGCCTCCCAAAGAGACAGCCATAACTATCATTTTGAAGTCAAATTTCATCATGTAAGATCTCTGCTTATAATCCTGTTTTGGTTTTGTGATTTTTTTTTTCCTGCATTGCCGTGCATATTTGTAGGGAGTTAGGAAAAGCAGAGAAATAACTTAGAACCCAATGCAAAAACTCATGCTGTAATCTAATGGGCAGTAACAGTGGGAGAAAGAAGTGAACAAATTTGGGAAATATTAACAAAGCAGAAGCAAACAGGCTACATGTGGGGAATGGGGAAAAAGGAGAAGTCAAAAGAAGACTCTAAGCCTGGCCAGCGGCTCATGTGGTAATCCCAGCACTTTGGGAGGCCAAGGCAGGTGGATAACCTGAGGTCAGGAGTTCGAGACCAGCCTGGCCAACATGGTGAAACTCTGTCTCTACTAAAACTACAAAACTTAGCTGGACGTGGTGGCAGGTACCTGTAATCCCAGCTACTCAAGAGGCTGAGGCAGGAGAATCGCTTGAACCCAGGAGGCAGAGATTATAGTGAGTCAAGATCACGTCATTGCACTCCAGCCTGAATGACAGAGTGAGACTCCATCTCAAAAAAATATAAAAAATAGGCCAGGCACGGTGGCTCACGCTTGTAATCCTAGAACTTTGGGAGGCCGAGGTGGGTGGATCACCTGAGGTCAGGAGTTCAAGACCAGCCTGGCCATCATGGTGAAACCCCATCTTAAAAAAAAAAAGGAAATAAAATTGAATTGAATATCAATATATTACCATCTTTACATATGTTATGTATATAAGATCTAACACTGAATTTGTGTTTGTTTTTTTTTTTTCTTGAGACGAAGTTTTGCTCTGTCATCCAGGCTGGAGTACAGTGGTCCCATCTCGGCCCACTGCAGCCTCCACCTCTCGGGTTGAAGCAATTCTCCTGCCTCAGCCTCCTGAGTAGCTGGGGCTCCAGGCATGCGCCACCACGCCCAGCTAATTTTTGTATTTGTAGTAGAGATGGGGTTTTCATGTTGGCCAGGCTGGTCTTGAATGCCTTACCTTGTGATCCGCCTGCCTTGGTCTCCCAAAGTGTTGGGATTACAGGCATGAGCCCCCGACTGAATTTGTTATCTTTTTCTTCAAATCCTTTCCTCCATCTCATTGAATGGCACCAGTTCTACCAAGTTTCTTAAACAGAAACTTTGGATTCATTTTTTTTTTTTTTTTTAATTTTTCTCTCTTTTTTTTTT